>NC_056739.1:569862668-570004316 GCF_019279795.1 Protopterus annectens | reverse complement strand
TCTGCCTGAATTAGACAATCGTCCAGGTATGGGTACATTTGAATATTTCTTTGCCTGCAAAATGCAATAACTGGAGCTAGGCACTTTGTGAATAACCTGGGCGTAGTAGATAAGCCAAAGGGCAGTGCAGAGAACTGATAGTTTGTGTAGCCTGCTTTGAAGCAAAGGTATCTTCTGTAAGATTTCCTGATTGGGATGTGCAGGTATGCTTCTTTTAAGTCTAGTGTTGCCAACCAGGCATCTGCCTAACATAGGAAGTAACTGAAGAGTCAGGATCTTGAATTTTGGAATCTCCAAAAAGGTGTTTAGAGTAGACAGGTCCAGGATAGGATGCCATGAATTGTCTTTTCTGGGTACCAGGAAAAGTCTTGAGTAGAAACCTTGTCCCTTTTCCTCTTCTGGTACCAACTGAATAGCCCCATGCTTGTTTTTGGGCCTCTGCCCACTGGTTTGGGGGTAGGTCCGGCCACCCATTTGGTGTTGGCAACATGTGGAAGTGAAATCTGTATCCCTGGGACACTATTTAAAACCCTTTTGTCCTGGGTAATGAGCTCCAAGTTCTTTGCATGAAGAGCAATCTTTCCCCCCAAAGGGGCAGTCAGTTGATAAGTGCTTAGAAATTTTAAAAGGAAGTCATTGAGACAGTTTACCATAGGGGGGAGTCTTATTACTCCCAGATTTGGAAGTGGAGGCCCCCCCCCCACTGCTTAGTCCTGTGTCCCCCCTGGGACTGAAACTTGGGGTTCCCGCTGTGTCTGGGTTTGGCTTGAGAAGACCCGGAACGGGCTGGAAAGGACCAATTTTTAGAGGGCCAGTGCCTACTAAACCTAGGAGGCTGAACTTGTAAGAAATCTTTAACAGTTTGCATAGATTTAGCTTTACCTTCCAAATTTTTTGAGAACTTCCTCAGCCTTGTTGCCAAACAGGATGTCCTGACTTAAGGAAGCATCCAAGAATTTAGCTTCAACATTATCAGGCAAAGATTTCTCCTTAAGCCAAGCATGCCTTCTGAGCACAGACCCAATAACAGCAGCCCTGCAAGGGGTCTCTTCTGAATCAAAACCACATTGCAAAGTCTGTTTTCCAACCTGTTTAGCAGAATGCATTAAATCCTGTAATTCTTTACTTTCCACACAGTCAGGAATCAAGATCATTTTCTGTTTAAGCAATCCAATAACATGTTGCTGATACTTTAACATACGACACTGGCAGTTTAAAGCCCTAATGGCCAAGGTTGCATTAGTGTAAACCTTCATACCCCATCTATCCAGGGCCCTAGAGTCTCTATCAGAAGGGGTAGGATTTTTAGTAGTAGAAGCCTTAATGCCCTTTGGCGCCTGAGAAATAGTCTCTGGATCCGCAAGAGCATTTTTAAAAAGGAACTCGTGTGACTCTGGGACCCTGTAGTATCTGTCAGGTTTTCTGGGAGCAGGAGGCATGGAATCAGGAGCCAAACTAGATTCCAAAAAATCAGGGGCCAAACTAGATTCCGAAAAAGCATAATCAACAATGTCTAGTACAGGAAGGATAGCTAAAGGCCTATGCTGAGGCAGGAGTAAGAAATCCGTAAGCCTCTTTTTTGAATCAGAAAAATCCTGGCTTTCCCAGCGGAAATGCTCTCAGAGTATGTAAGGTTTCACCAAAAGAAAAATCCTCTGGAGGGGAAGCAGAGGGAATAGAGTCCTCTGCATCAGAATCCTCACAAGTAGACAACGGCAAATCCAGATCATCAGAAGAATCAGAAAAAAACAGAATCCTGGTCAGAAGATTCATAAACAACTTCAGTCCTAGGCCTCTTAGAGGGGGGGGGGGGTTGGCTACCCCTGATTAGAGTTAATAGATCTTCAGCCATTCTTATTTGTTTTTTTAGGCATACAGCCCTGAGCATGTGGCCTGGGCATCATTTTTTTAGGCATGGTTCGAGATTTAGAACTAAGTGAAGAAGGAAGTGTCGGTTTAATATGCAAATCCATAGGCCTAAATACACCCTCAGAAGCCGATGCCTGCACAGCAGCTCCGGAACCATCCAAGGCAGAGACATTCGCGGGTTCCATAGTTAAAGCATCTTGCAGCATACCGGAATCCGAATGGATCTCAGTAGAGGCCTGCGAAATCATAAGTAGCAGGCATTAGGGGTTGCGAAAGCGCTTCACTGAGTACCAGCAAACTGGCGAATGGCTTAGGAGAAGCGTCGTTAGAAGTTTTGGACCTCGGCGGCCTGTCTCTGTCTTTATCTTTGCGGTTTTTTAGAATCCCCGTAGTCAGATGGCAACAGACGACATTTCTGAATAATTAAACCGAGAACCAAAATATTTAGAGGAGAAAATATACTGATGATGGATAGTGTGCTGATTAAATAAAGTAAAAAATGTAAAATATACTGTGTACTCTGCACAAAATCAACTAATAAATCCACAAAGTGCAGAAGGAGTGAATCCGGAGTTGATCAAAAAGCCGGTTTTATTAAATAAATGTCCAGAAGCACGCCAGAAACACACAATAAATCATGAACGCCTATTATAGTCCACAAAGCATTTTCGTCTCATACTATAGACTTCATCAGATGAATAACAGTTCTGTTAATGAACCCTTTATATACTGTTTTAAATTACATAATCAAGCAATTAACTAATTAATAATTTAATTTTAGAATATAACGGTATCAATAATTATGTCAAAAAGATTTTCCTGAAAGAGTGGCAAGCCTTTGTGGCTATTTCTGATCTAGATAACCTAAGGACCATTCCACAAAAAAATACCTACAAGAATTCAATCAGCATGAAAGGTATATTAGAAAATAAATGGGGAAGAACAACCAATAAAGGAAGAAAAGGCACTTTTAAATGTGGTCGATGCAAACAATGTTCATATATTCTTAACACAGAAAAGCATTATTTGGAAAGTAGAGGAAGATGGATTTGTAGTAAAGAACACTACGATTGTAACACCAGGTGAATAATATATTTAGCTGTGTGTAAAAAATGCGGTTCATTCTATGTTGGAAAGACCAAAAGAATGCTTAAAAGAAGGATATATGACCACATGTACGATATTTCCACAAAAAAAGAAACCAATGCACATTTTAAGCATTCTAAAAACTGTACAGGAGCTAGTTATGGTTTTATGATTTTAGAACAGATCAAAACCAATATTAGGGGTGGTCCTTGGGAAGACAGGATTGAGTTTAGAGAATTATAGTGGCAGGTAACCCTCCAAGCAGACCACCCTCCTGGTTTAAATGATTTCATTACCATTAAACCTTTACTAAAATTAAGGTCTGCTAAATTATGAACAGGAATAGATACTATTCAGAATGGCCACTAGATGGTGGTAATGGCATTATAGATACAGCGTTAGGTTTAGGGTGAATTTTATACATGGTATTAACTGAATTAAATTATTTAATAAAATACATTAGTTTTTAAACAGTAGAAATACTTACATATTAGTAAACCAAGAATATGGTATCTTTAAAGCGGATAATGTGTTTTATATATTTTTTTTTAAAAAAATGTATTTTTTTTTTATTATTAAAGTGAAGTCCCTTTTCTATGTATGATTTCCTTAGAGAGAGAGTTTTAAACATTTTAATTTATTTAATGGTCAGTCCTATTATAGGTTAATTGCTTGATTATGTAATTTAAAACAGTATATAAAGGGTTCATTAACAGAACTGTTATTCATCTGATGAAGTCTATAGTATGAGAGGAAAATGCTTTGTGGACTATAATAGGCGTTCATGATTTATTGTGTGTTTTTGGCGTGCTTCTGGACATTTATTTAATAAAACCGGCTTTTTGATCAACTCCGGATTCACTCCTTCTGCACTTTGTGGATTTATTAGTCGATTTTGTGCAGAGTTCATAGTATATTTTACGTTTTTTAGTTTATTTTTACTGTGGGAGAGATGGATGCGATCATATCCGCCGAGACAAGAGGGCCGGACGAATCGGGCCAAAATCGCAAGCTTATTGGGCAACTCACCGAACTGATAGATTTGCTAACCCCCCTCAGCCAATCACTGGTGGGGATTTACGGAAATTTGGCTCGTCATTTTTCAGGAAGTGGAAGAAATCCTTTGCAAAACGAGGACCAGAGGGAGCTTATTGGCGTTCCGGAGGATGTCGGCAACCCCAGAGAGACGAGCAGTCCAACTTTTAACCCGGCTAAGACTCCTACAGTATTTCAAGCCGGTGCGAATGGATTTAACTGCAGAGAAATGATCCCTGAAAAGGGCACGAACAAACGTAACAGAGCCAAAACAAAAGGTACTGTTAACAATTTCCCCCCTAAGGGGACTATGGACATTAAAGACTGGCTTAATGTGAAATATTCTTTTAAAATAAACTCCAACCAAGGCAAAACTATCACCGGTGGGGATTCCTATAAGACTAAATTGGACAATCTTTATAAAATGATGGTTAAATATAGAACATACACTATTGAAAATGCTTATTTATATAAATGTATTCAAAGGGAAATAGTACCGAAAGGGCTTCGGTTGTATAAATTTCCCAATAATGTATCTTATGATTCCGAATTATATAATGAATTGATTGAACTATTTAACAAATGTGGTCTTGATATGCTTAGACTAATGATAAGGGACAACACTAGATGTCGAGAAGCACTTCATAAGGAAATTAATGAATTAGATCAGCAGATTAAGGAAGATTTGCTATTTACCATTGAGGAAGAACAAATCAATTATTTTAAGATGAGAGATGAAATTGATAAAAAATGTAGTGACCTGATTAATAGGAAAATGAATAAATTAGAAAGGGACATTAAGGACTATAAAACATAACAAGTTACCCTAAACCCAGATATAGTAATTTTAATAGATTTAATGATGAAATACCTAGGGTTGAAAATGAGAAAAATGATATTTCACCCCATGATGAATTATATAACTATGATAGGGACTACCCCCCCCCCCCTTCGTAGATCAGAGAGAATGATGAACGGAAATAACATACATGAAGTAAATTTTCCGAGCAACGGGGGAATAATGGGGAGAGGGAGTGGGAGGGGGAGATTCTAAAGAATCACCACCCGGACCCCCCCCCCCCCGGTGACAACAGAGATACAAAAGTGGAAGGAAATAAGTATACTTTTAACATTTTTATCATATATAATTTTAGTAATGTCGTAATTAAAGAAGAACATTTTCTATTGCTTTCCAAAGGTTTTAAATTTATTCTTTTTAAAAAAGGAGATGTTACTGGGAGTTTATTAGATATTAAACTTTTTTGAGGAAAGTTAATTTAAACATTTTGTTTTCCAATAACCAAGACAAAGGAGGGTTAGATCTAAAAAGGAAAAGTACTTTTAACCCTCCAATACATCCCCAACTGAGAAATTTGGAAAAGGTCCTGGAAATGAAAATAAGAAAAGAATATAATATGATGGGTTTTAGAGACAACTTGAGTAACGAAGAAAAACAAATACTATACGAGATAAAAGAAGATCAAAACCTTAGGGTTATGAAACCAGATAAAGGGGGTGGAGTAGTGTTCATGGATAACATACTATATGAAAGTAAAATGCATACCCTTTTATGGGATGATAACAGACACACTAATATTTCCCTTAATGAGATTAACATTGCATATAATAAGATAGATATTAGCATTAATGAAATGTTTTATGAGGGATTAATTGACCATGGAACCTACATATATTTAAAAGTAGAAAAAACAAAAATACCAACAATATTTGGTATACCTAAAATTCACAAATGTGAAAGAGACCCCCCATTTAGACCAATTGTGTCAGCGGAAGGGTCTAAGACATACCCTTTGGCAAAATATGTAGACAATAAACGTAAGAAAATTTGGACATCTAGAAAAACAGTATTAAGGGATTCCTGGGACCTGTTAAGAGGTCTCAGATGAATTAAGCCATGAAAATCTTTTGTTTGTCACTATAGATATCGACCTATTTTCATCAATACCGCATAAAGAAGGTATGAAAATGTTAGAGGAGGTTATATATGAAGATAATTCCCTAACACAAAATGAAAAATTGGTATGCAATTGGTTAAAGGATTTGATTTTGAAGAATAATTTTTTATATTTTAATGGGGAATTTTATCAACAAACACAGGGGATAGCCATGGGAGCCGCCTGTGCCCCCACTTATGCAAACTTGGTTCTTATCAAATGGGAAGAGAAATATATATTTAACTCCGGTTTTAAAAATTGTTGGACACTATAACGTAGGTTCCTTGATGACATAGTCATTTTTTGGACAGCTGGAATAGACAAGTTGAATGATTTTATGGTTTATATTAATAATTCAACTAATTTTTTAAAATTTACACAAAATTTCAGAACACAACTTAATTTATTTAGATATAGAAATATATAAAAAAGGAAAAAACTTTGAAAGTAGAATAGTCAGAAAACCTACATTCTGCAACTCCTTCTTACACTATGAAAGTGCCCATCCAAGACACTGTAAAAAAAAAAACATAGTTAAAGGACAATTTGTGAGGGGTAGCAGAATGACTAGGTTCCAACGATGATTTTATTATAGAATGTGATTTATTACTAAAGATGTTTTTAGAAAGAGGGTATCCGTTTGATTATGTAACTCAAATAAGAAAAGAAGTGGAGGAAGGGAGATTAAGTAAATTTCAACCCATCATAAACAAAAAGTGAGAAGCCTTATGATTTTAATAAAGAAAGAGATGGTGAAAACTATGGACAAACTTTCATTTTAGAATATAACGGTATCGAAAATTATGTCAAAAAGATTTTCCTGAAAGAGTGGCAAGCCTTTGTGGCTATTTCTGATCTAGATAACCTAAGGACCATTCCACAAAAAATTACCTACAAGAATTCAATCAGCATGAAAGGTATATTAGAAAATAAATGGGGAAGAACAACCAAAAAAGGAAGAAAAGGCACTTTTAAATGTGGTCGATGCAAACAATGTTCATATATTCTTAACACAGAAAAGCATTATTTGGAAAGTAGAGGAAGATGGGATTTATAGTAAAGAACACTACGATTGTAACACCAGGGGAATAATATATTTAGCTGTGTGTAAAAAATGCGGTTCATTCTATGTTGGAAAGACTGAAAGAATGCTTAAAAGAACGATATATGAACACATGTACGATATTTCCACAAAAAAAGAAACCAATGCACTTTTTAAGCATTCTAAAAACTGTATAGGAGCAAGTTATGGTTTTATGATTTTAGAACAGATCAAAAACAATATTAGGGGTGGTCCTTGGAAAGACAGGATTGAGTTTAGAGCATTATGGTGGCAGGTAACCCTCCAAGCAGACCACCCTCTTGGTTTAAATGATTTCATTACCATTAAACCTTTACTAAAATTAAGGTCTGCTAAATTATGAACAGGAATAGATACTATTCAGAATGGCCACTAGATGGTAGTAATGGCATTATAGATACAGCGTTAGGTTTAGGGTGAATTTTATACATGGTATTAACTGAATTAAATTATTTAATAAAAGACATTAGTTTTTAAACAGTAGAAATACTTACAAATTAGTAAACCAAGAATATGGTATTTTTAAAGCGGATAATGTGTTTTATATATTTTTTTTAAAACATTTTTTTATATTTTTTTATTATTAAAGTGAAGTCCCTTTTCTATGTATGATTTCCTTAGAGAGAGAGATTTTAAACATTTTAATTTATTTAATGGTTAGTCCTATTATAGGTTAATTGCTTGATTATGTAATTTAAAACAGTATATAAAGGGTTCATTAACAGAACTGTTATTCATCTGATGAGGTCTATAGTATGAGACGAAAACGCTTTATGGACTATAATAGGTGTTCATGATTTGTGTGTTTTTGGCGTGCTTCTGGACATTTATTTAATAAAACCGGCTTTTTGATCAACTCCGGATTCACTCCTTCTGCACTTTGTGGATTTATTTACTGATTAAATAAAGCACAAAACCGACAGCAAGGTACGTCACGGTCAGGGCCTAGGCAAGGAATACAGAATGAATGAAAATCTTTATGAGGTATTTACTTTCCACAAGTAATGCAATTATTAACTTTTATTAACATCGGAAAGGTGCAAGAAAAAGTTTCCCCAATGGGGTACTTAGCTTTAGTTGAAGACTTCGGTTCTGAAACTTGAAAATGAAAATTTCAGGAGTCTGCCAACCGGCACTTACGAACTGCTTCTGCTTCGGGCACCACACAAGACTGATGTAATGGCGTCAGCTGCATGTTTTATACCCCTTACGACCTGACATCATGGAAGGGACAGCAACCGACGCAGGACCCAAGACTTTGTTAATCAGGCCAACTGAGGGCTACCTGCAAGCAGATAACCCAAATGTAATGACTGCAACAGTGAAACACGAAGAACATCCATTTATCATAGCTAAAAAGTACATAGGGTTGAAGTATTGCTTATCCACCAGGGGGGGGTCTAGTTCTCATTTTACACACAAACACGAAAGCAGAACCATGCAGTTTTCTTCCGTCCATCTCAACTAATGGAAATGTTTCATCCAACTATAGCTGAAGCTAGCAACTTTCACTCTTGGATCAAATGCTCAGGCTCTTCTCTTCGACCTATATTTCCCCAGATCAAGTGTGCCTACCCCATATCAAACTTTACTATACTACACAAAAATAAAATGGACCAGAAATCAACAATGACAAATGCCAGACATTAAATAAGACAAGGCCCCGGACAGGTCCAATGCAGTCACTCAAGAGCCACAAGTGAAAATCTGGCTGGGAAATGGAAGCAAGGAAGGTTGAGATGGATGGAAAATAACAGGAATCTAGCATTATGGTATGTACTTAAATTTTACATCCAGTGTTGTCTTTTCTATCTACTTCAATTACTTGGGCAGAGTCACCAGTTATTAAAAACCTCAGGTGGTCTCATGGAAGGATATTCCAGAGAATGGTGGAGTCAAATGAAGCCTGGGACCTAGACTGCAGGTTAAGCTTGCAATGGGAAACAAAGGTATGTACAGTAGACCAAGTAGCTACACTATAACACCACTGAAATTAAAGGGCCCACTGCAGCACCCTCATACAAAATCTAGCTTGAAGGATCAGTGCCACGGAAGCTGTCACTGAGCCCAGGAGGCAAATAGATTTTGCCGGGGGAATTTGGATGAGACAGTATCTTGTAAGCCTACTGACCCAGGGTAGAGACTCAGGGTTCAAGATTCTGGCAATTTGCAAGATGATGAGGGTGGCATCCTATAAATTCTACCATCTGGAAAAGAGTCAGCTTGGACAGAAGGCTCTATGTTTATTGTGGTTCTTAGAAAGTGCCATATCTGGAGCAAGGGGTCCCTGGCTCAAATACGTAGCTCCTTTTTGGTAGAGGTTATGAACCAGTCACCTAGGTATGCGAACACCTGGAACCCTTGCAGTCTGAGATATGCTGCAACCACTGCCATACATTTGAACACCTAGGGGGCTGTGGTGAGACCGAAAGGCAATGCTCTGAAGTCAAAGTGACAGCTTCCCAACAAAAACCGAAGGAAACTCCAGGACCGCCTTGCAATCTTTATTTGAAGGAAAGTATTCTGCAGGTCCACAGAGCACATCCAGTCACCATTCCTCAAAAAAGGCAAAAAGAAACCTCCGCCATCCAGAATTTGTTCATCTTACAAACTGGTTTAGTTGGCTGAGGCCAGGAATGGGCCCGAGGCCCCAGTTTTTCTTTGGAACCAAAAAAAAAAAAGCCTCAAATACATTCCAAACACTTGCTGGTCTGCTGGGACTCCCTGGAGGACTTGTTTCTTTAGCAGCTGGAAGACTTCCAGAGTTGTCACCTTCCTCTGACTGACTGGAACATCAAAAAGTTTATTTGGGTCTTCTTTGGTTGGGAAACAAAGGGAATAATGTAGCCTCCGGTTATGATTTTCTGCAGCCAAGAATCTTATGTGATGGCTAACTAGGCTTGAGGGTGCAGAGACAACAACCTCCTGACTGAAGAGTGCAGCAGACAGGCAACTTTTCTGGGGCGTTAGAAGGATTTATGTGCTGAAGAGCCTCAAAACCTCTGGTTCTGCATACCACCTCTTCCACGAGGACAAAATCCAGTGCAGCTGACCCTCCTGGCCTAGGCCTCTATCCCCAGAATGTCTTGAGCAAAGCATTGAGACTTGTGGAACCATAGCCTCCTGCCACCCTTTTGGTTCTGGAAGGAAGCTCACTGATGGGTAGAGAAGTGGATACCCTTGTTAGACAGACTTTTGTCATCTTGTTCATTTCTGGTGAGTGAATACTTCACTTTGGCCCCAAAAAGGGTGGACCCATCATGAGGAACATTCAAAAAGGATACCTTGAAGTTCTTCACAAAAATTGCGGAAATGCATCCATGTATGCTGATGCACAGCAATGCCGGTGCCGGATTTTCTGAAGTGACATCTGCCGCACTGGTCAGAGGCACATGTGCATGTTGGATATGGACTAAAGGACAGCCAGCTCTGAGTCTACAGTCTTGCAGGACTCTGCAATCAAGGCTGCCGACAGGGACTAGCACAGCTCCTTGGGTCAAGACTTTCTGAAATCTGGTTATATGAGCTAGACAGTTCAGCACAATTA
Organism: Protopterus annectens; assembly: GCF_019279795.1. NCBI lineage: Eukaryota > Metazoa > Chordata > Ceratodontiformes > Protopteridae > Protopterus > Protopterus annectens. The sequence goes on along the minus strand of NC_056739.1, from coordinate 569,993,743 downwards.
AGTCAAACATCACTCAAGCACATGTCCCCTTTCCATATCATTCCAAAGCTCTAGACGTCCTGGTAGGGGAATAATGCTATTATCTGATAGCTCTTTTTTTGTAGCACCATCACTATGGCATCTACCACAGGCTCCTTTGCTCCAGTAGGCTCAGACTCTCAAGGAAACCAATAGCTTGTCAGGCTTTCATGGTATGGGCTCCACTATGTCCGATTTCTTCCACACTCATTGCAAAACCAAATTAATAAACTTGTGAGATGAGGTGCCCACCAAAGAAATAGACAGGCCAGCTTTGAAAGCTTCCTGCTGGGAGGGGGCACTACTGGACTATCCCTCTGTTGTGGCAATAACTCCAAGATGTACCCAAAAGAGAGGTTTTCCAAGATGGAATGATGTAGAGAACCCTCCTCTTCCTTGAAATCAGGATCTTCAAAGAAATGCCTCCTTTTGCAAGAATGCTTCCTAAGTCCCTCTGCAGCAGGGAGCAGCTGAGAGGGCTCAAAACCATCTGGGAATTTGCCTCGCAACAAGTCTCCTCAAGACCTAGGGGAGGTGACTGCCCCTTAGGAACAGGATTAAGTGAAGAACTGCAGAAATCCACTGGGATCGGGAAGGAGCAGAGTGTGAAAGAGAACCTCTTCTATGGCTTTAGACAGAAACCTCTCAAAAGCCTCGAACGCTGAAGTTGAGAATGAACCCAAAGAGAACCCCCTAGGATTTGAAGAACCGACAGGGATCCTCCTTGAGGCTCTTTTTGACTTAATTACGAGGCCAACACCGGAGCCAAGCTATCCAGTGTCAATGCACCTAGAGGAAGGGAAGGATCCAACTGCCTCGAAACAGATCCAGACCCCTTTGCACAGCTGCCAACTGCTTTGCTCTGAGACTCCTTGAGATCAGATGCTGTCAGAGTCCATAAGGCTATCTGCCCTGATAAGAACGACCTGTGGGGAACACACTGCTGCAATACCACTTGAAACAAAAATTGGCCCAGCCAAGGATAAAGTAAAAGAGGGTGGTTGGGTCTAGATCCCAAACTACCAAAGAGGAAGGTAATGGCTAACAGCAAGATAGCTTACAGGTTCTGGGAAAGTGCTGACTGACTAAATTATAAGCTACATAAAAACTAAACATAACTTGGCAAGCAATTCCAACATGGAATTCCCAAAAAATTATGTCCAATAGGAAAAACTCCAAATACTGTCAGCTACAAGGAAAGGTGCAGATTATGGCCAAGACAACTGAACACTTCCTTACCTCTTGTAGTGCACGATTTTCTGCATCCACTCTGAACAGGAAGTAGTCTGCCAGCTTGCTCTGTGAAGTACCAAGACATTATTATTATTATTATTATTATTATTATTATTATTACTATTATCATTATCATCATCATTATTGTACTGTGCCACAGTCTTGTTTAATGTGCGTATACAAAGATTGGTCAAGGAGCTGCCCCTGAACAAGCTTTCTGCTAAAATCCTTTTGCTCATCAGAGGTTAAATTCTGCTCACTGGTAAGCCATCAGATACTTACCTGGTGATCCACAGCTTGGAGGGATTTAAGCCCCGCTCCGTTCGCCCATGCTATGCACGGGACTCGCTTCGCGTCCCATCCTGTCCACTAATCCCACCCACCCCATCTAGGTTTTTTCTAGGCACTAATCCTTCCCAATAACCAGCAACCAATCAGAATACAATACCAGTGACCTATCTCCTCTGCCACCCACAGTACCCCACCCACTTCCAATCCAACTGCTCATCTGACACAGTCATGCCACTACCTAATGTGCTTACACTCCTTACCTGCACTATTCTTGCACACCTTATATCCTACCAGAACTTCATAACAGACAAACCCCACCACTATCACTGCAGCCTTACTCTCACTTCTATCCATCACCCACCTATTAATTACACTTGTCATACTATCACAATCTCTATCCCAATACACCCACCATACTACCAGTCACCTGTTACATTCAAACAAAAAATATCCATAAAATATGATGGGTTAATTACCAGATTTATAAAACTTAAGTTTACTGCCTTATCTAAATTAGCTCTCAGTGGTGATATTCACCCTAACCCTGGTCCTACCATTACCAACTCCTCACCTAAAAATCTGCCTAATAGCTGCTCCTTCTCACAACTAACATTCAACAGAAAGCTATCTGATCTCCTGTTCATGTCTCTAAATATCAGAAGTACATCTAATAAAACCCATGACCTAAATGCCAACATAACCTTATACTCTCCTGATATTCTCATCCTGACTGAAACCTGGCTCAAACCTCGCATCAAAAGTGAGGAAATACTCACAACAGGTTATAACATTCATCGAGTAGATAGACCATCTAAGAAAAGGGGTGGTGTGGCTCTAATGTTTATACACCACCTCAACATCCAGATCCTAAACACATCTGCCCCCCACAATGGAAATGAAGAAATCCTACATGCCAACCTCAAACTAAACTCAAATAAAACAATCAACATCATAGGATGGTACTTTCCACCTGGCCAAAACACCCCACCCCTGGAAAATCTCCTGAACTGGGCTAACCATTCCCTACCCCAGGAAACCATAATGATTTTAATATCAACTGGCTATCTTGTAGTAACAATCACCCAAGCCCAGCACCTACACCTTCATGGTTTCTCCCAACTAATACAGTCACCTACCTGGATTAATAAAAACTCTGAAACATACTACTCTCGACTGGATATTAGTCAATAAAAACCCTCAGTCATACTTAGCTGGCTGTCTACCAGACAGCCTCAGTGACCACATTCCTTCTGAGACACCACTTAAATTGTGCTAAACCCATCATCTATAGGCAAATCCGAAATAGGGTAAACTTTCACCCCCTCTCTTTTATCTCATCCCTTCAAAAATGTGACTGGACACCACTAAATTACCTCAATCTGGATGAAGCCGTCCACTTCAATAGCACCTTCCTAAACATCCTAAACACACATGCCCCCAAAAGAAATCCTAGAGTCAAAACACAGTACTCCCCTTTGCTACAAAAAAGCACCAGAGCACTAATGAAAATCAGAGATAAGGCCTGGGAGCACTGGCGCTCAACAAAACACCCCACCTCTAGACAGTTATTCCTAGAGTTGCACAAGGTCAAAAACAAATAAAAGATAAAACCCAGTATTATCAGTCTGCTCTAAACTCCTCCCATCACAACTCTAAGCAGCTCTGGTCCACAATAAACTCCATTCTCCATCCAGGTAAAGTAGGCACCCCCACCTACCACTCCCCCTTCCTCTAGCAGTATTGCTGACTCATTCAATAAAAACTTTACTGAAACCATAGCCCTCTACCCACCCCTCCCTACATCAAAACCAAACAGTCTGTCCACAGTCTTTTCTTTTTCATCAGTTACCTACCTCCTACATAAAAAAAAACTTATACTGAAAGTTAAGCATACAAAACTTGCAGCTGAGAATCTCCCCTCTGAATACCTAAAACAGCAGCAGAAGCCCTAGCTTATCTAGTCTCTATCTTAATTGGTCCTCATCAGAAAACTGTCCCCACACCGTGGAAAACATCCCACATCATTCCCCTCCATAAAGGTGGCTCCTCCACTGAACTTTCCAATTACCGCCCCATAGCTATCCTTTCTCCACTTTCCAGGATACTCGAGAAATGCATCCATTCTCAAGTCTTAGACTCTCTCTTAGCTAATAACCTCCTCAACAGCACCCAGCATGGCTTCAGGCCATACCACAGCACTACTACCGCCTTGCTCTATTTCACTAATGCCATCATAAAAATAATGGCCTGTTCTCCTCTGCTATATTTCTGGATCTATCCAAGGCTCTTGACATGGTTTCACACAAACTACTAATCTCTGTTCTCACTAACCTATCCTTTTCCCAATCAGCTACTGATTGGTTTCACAGCTAACTGGCTGCCATCAGTTGTCCGGCATAATGACCTATCTCCTCGATTTCCTGTAACACCCAGTGTTCCCCAAGGCTCCATCCTTGGTCCCCTACTATACTCACTCTTCACCAATGATCTATTCACAGCCACCAAGCATGGTTCTCATACAGTATGCAGATGTCTCCATCCTCATCTGCTCAGCCCCAACTATACCTGAACTTCACAAGATCACACAGGAAGCCATTTCATCTGTAGAAAACTGGCTATCTAATGCCCATTTATTACTCAACCTAAGCAAGACTTAACTCCTCATCTTCCAACCCACTAAATCTATCCCAAATATCCCCCACTTTAATATTCTAGCCAAAGACAATTCTGTCATCTCCCCAAAAGAACACACCAAACTACCTGGTGTTGAGACTGAAAATCTCAGATTTGACACATACATTTCTCTTACCATAAAAAAGGTTCACAAAAAACTAGGTGCCTTGTACAGAAAATTCCTCACCAAGACAGCCAGAATTTCTGATGCTAATTCCCACCCAATCTCCACGTTACTCTATGCCTCCTATACTTGCCTACCTTAGACAAACAAACCTAAACAAGCTCAAGGCTTGCTACAATAAAATTGCTAAGTTTGCCACTGGTGCATCTGATCACAGCCACCACTGCATCTCACTTGGAGACTGACTGGCTTGAATTTCCTCAACTTTTTCATCTGAATCAACTCTCTCTCACCCACAAGTTAGTAAACTATCCTCTTAATTCCCATCCCTTTAAAACCTTCTCCAGCCCTACTGCTCCACTAGACCACTACACTCCAACAGCAAAAATCTACTTCTAGTGACCAAACCTAAGAACTTACTATTCTCCTGCGTCATATCCAGATTATGGAACTATCTCCCTCCCTCTATAATTACACTACCTTCTTGCAATCACTTCAAGACTGCACTAAAAACTCACTTAAAGTTTCTGGTTATGCCGATGCACCAATCCAGACTAGTAACCCTCTTTTTACCTCTCCTTCCTCTCCCCTAGCCACCCTGCCTCACACCATCTGATCACTGCATTCCTTCCTCTGCAGGTTCTGGCTCACCCTTTACCCTCCCCTCCTCACCCACTCTCTCAGACCTGTTACAATATGCTTAACTATCACTTCATCTCAACTCCAAATACATAACCAACTGACTTGCACCTAGCTTCCTCTCACTACCACGTATACTACTCAGTCTCCTCTCTTACTCCTCTATCTTCCCCTACCATCCAATTAGCCCTTCTAGCTTGTTCCACCTTTGCGTGGAGCTTCTGCTTTATATCTGCTTGAGTTTAATGCAATATTTGTATACGAGTTTAGAACAGTATCCATTTGAGCTTAGTACTATCTGTATATACATCCTACCTTTATTCCTAGCTTCTAGTTAGATATTGGTATATCTGTTCATTACTATGTTTCATATATTGTATGTATAGCTAATGTTTGCTGCAGTGTGTATTATTTGCTACTATATGTATATTCAGTTGCTCTTCATGTACTCTGCTGCTCATTTATTGTTCTGTGGAGCTTTTCTCCCAGTGTCTCCACTGAAAAAGGACCTGTGTCCAGTTGGAATTTCCCAGTAAACAAATGGAAATAAATGAATTAATAAATAAATAAATCCTATTTTCTTTCCCTGGTTGCCTGCAAATTCATATACAGCACAATCACTTTCCATTCCTGAAAGGCAGCTCTAAATACCTCTAAAGGATAACCACTTGATATGATGTAATTTTCATTTATTCCTCAAAGTATGGGTCTCGGGACCTGACTCTGCCAATCTCTCTAGATTCTTGGACCAGACTCTCGAGCTCCTAACTTTACGCATAATACCCCTTGCTTGCCGACTACCTCAGATCTCACGATTCAGTTGGGACTGTGTTGTCTTCAAGTTCTAGCGTGCTTCGATGGGGTGTTGAGAGTAAAAATTTATTTTTTTCTTCCAAGTCTTTATAGTTACTACATAATCTATTTAGCCTTCTTCCCTTTACTCTTCTTACGTTCAGGTTTTCCATTTAGGTAACTTTTTGTACCACTGTTGGTACTAGGCCTTTTGCTTATACCTTTTCAGTATTCTTTCTATCACTGTTGTAGTTTATCTTTCCTTTCCATTATAAAAACTTTGTTTACAGTTTCTCTCTTCTCTTTCCTTTGGTCATTGTTGTTGGCTACAATTTGATTGTTGTTAAGGCTGACAAGCCTACCAGTTTTAAGAAATGCATTTACTGTGGGCATAAGATACCAAATTCTGATGCCCACAGGGAGTGCGTATATTGTTTAAGCCCTTCTCGCTTGCAGGTGTCCTGTGAGATCAGTGCAGCATTTAATATGAGGGCAATAAGTGGCGGGTGGAATAAGTTGGTCTAGAAGGGCCCTCTGCCAGCTTCTTCTTCCTTTACTGCTTCTATTTCTGGGGCCTAAACTCCGGTAAAAAGCAAAAGACATTGGAACCTAGGAAGTGCTCTCCTACGTGGTCTCCTGCACCTACTCAGAGTTTGGAGCCACCATCCAAAATAAAAAAAAAGTGTCGGATGCGGCAACTTCAGATCTGACAACTTCTACAGTCAGGTCTCCTTGGATCCAGAGTCCTAGATTTTCTCTGGAGCCTGTGCCTCCTTGACTTGGGTCTCCATTTTTACAGAAGACTCCTAGGAAGTCATCCCACCCTCCTTCCACAACTTCTTCACTTAGGTCCTCTTGTAGTCTTTCTAAGGCAGACGTGGACAGGATGATGAGGAAATTTCTTAGAGCACAAATCCAGATGGGGGTATTACTGAGCCAGAGTCTCGGAGCCAAAGCTTTGCCGCCAGATCTGAGGGGTTGACAGACTTCTAGATTTCTGCAGCCATCACTTCCCCTCGAAGCTGGACAACCCGGCTCCAGCTACATCCTCAGACGGGAGATCTGGGAGGGGTGGAAAACTGGTGGAACCAAGAGCTTGGTTTCTACTTCGATTGAGCAATCTGCCTTTAAGGTAGTGGAGAGGATTTTCTCCCATCCCAGGGAATCTTCTGTTCTCACTTCTCGGATCCTATACCCCCGTTCCTCCAACAAATTTCAGCTTCAAGTCCTACCATTCTTCTCCACAGGGACAGCCAAGCCCATAACAGCTTCCAGACAGCTCCTGTTCAGGAACTCCCAGTCTCTTCCAACACATCTTCAGAACACCCCACTGAAGAGGTTAACCAGAAGAGAGCATGCAAGAGTTGGCACTTAGTACTCCCTGAGGCATCTTTAACAGATGACACCAATTTTGATGAAGGGGAAGGGTCCCCTAGGTCCCCACCCGAGGAGGTCTCCTTTGGAGATTGAGATCCTGTACCAAAAAAGTGGTTGGTCCTCCCAAAACCCATCACAGGAGGAGCTGGCATTCCTGGACACCTTCCGTGCCGTGCAAGAGACAGAGAAGTGTTGGACAACTAGTTACTTTCCCCATCTCACAGGTCATTCACTGAAATGATGTTCACTGATTAGCGGTCAATGTTAAGCCATTCAATGTTTAGTCCATTCGATGGCTGAACACAGACCCCATCTTCTATGTCCTCCAGTCCAGACATTCTATCACACCCAATGGGGAGTGATTCACCCAGCCATTCAAGGCATCAAGTTAATTGCATGGTTTCTCCAATTCCAATGATGTCTAGACAGTTCAGGCATTTCTCTCTAGTTGGTCAGATTTTATCCTCATCTCAAAAGCCTTCTACCAGAAAGATTTACAACAGTAAATGGAAGACATTTTCATATTGTCGGAATCAAGGAAGCTGGATCCCTTTACAGCTCCAATTCCTGCTATTTTAGATTTTCTGGCTTCAATTTTTCAGGACAGTGCCAGTTTCTACACTGTAAAAGTCCAGCTTGCAGCCATCTCTAATTACCACACAGAACATAATGCCTTCCCCTCTATCTTCTTCTAAAGTTTGTAAGGTCTTTCTGACAGGTACTCTTCTGCCTAGACTTCCAGTAAGAGACTTTTCTCTACTTTGGGATCTTACTGTTTTGTTATGAACTTTAACTCAATCCCACTGGAGGACAATTACATCCATAGCCTAGACTAACAAACTTAGCAAGACAATCTCAGCATTTAACAGTGTGCCAGTCAGCAGATATGTACCTATCAGAGGTCCTCAATTCAAAAGGACCAAACACCAAGTGTCAAACAGCTCTGCGTTTGAAAATGACATTGTTGCTTCTACCACAAAAAGCTGAGACACGGCAGTAGCAAATTGCTAGTGAACATCAGTGGACACAATATTCTGTGTGCCAAATAAATGAAAACACCCACAGCGCCATATGCAAGGAATTAAATATATTAGTGCTTGAAGTACATTAAACTACATAGTTTCTATCCATTTCCTCTCCATGCAAAATATGAAAGTTGCCAACGAGCATAAACTGACCACTTTTCTTCATCATTTCGGCTCCCACATGAATTAGGTGAAAAATATAAATAAAGAGATACCAGCAGCAAACTGCAAAAAATATTGTCTTTGGTCTTGCACACAAACCTTCTAGTAAGAGGGAGAAAAAAGTTAGGTATGCAGTGGCAAATTAGCATAAAGATGACTTGGGCAGTCACCTGGTGTCTATGGCTCCAGGGGGCCCATGGCCAGCCAGCTAGTATAATACACAATCTAAAATTAAACAGTTTTATTTAAAGTGGGTTTGTTACATTCAATGCTACAAACTCATATTAGTTGACTAATGTACTAGAAATATCACTCACTGACATTATCAGCACTTTTTAATTGTTTAGAAAAATAAAGCATTTAAATGCCAAAATAAGTTCTTATAGTCGGGTGACCATGCCTGCACATACACATCGGACAGTGACTCTGAACTGTTAAATGCAGGTCACAGATGCATACTGCACATGCACAATCTGGTTCTGCTGCTGCAGTACAAACATATCCACACAGTATTTATTTATTTATTTTATTTTACATTTGTTAACCGGGATAGTCCAGCTGAATATATGTCCATTTTCAGTGGAGGCCCGGGAAGAAAAGCTCCAAATAGACAATTTTTACAGAACATACAGACAAACTTGGGTACATATTTCAACTAGATCCATAACGGTATCTAGTTATTGACTCTTATAGGTATATACTACAGATACTTAAGTTACAAACTAGAGACGGATACATTTTACAATAGTCATTAAACAATTTTACATTGTTCATACCAACACTGTTATATGTATGTTATCATACCTTTGATGTGGTGTACATTTATATGCAAGTAACAGATAGGACTCTAGTTTAGGACAATGGTTACAATAGTACTGGAGTGGATCCAGCATTAGTCTGGAGTTGAACAGGGACATAATCATTTGTTGCGGAGGTAGTTGTAGATAGCTTTTTTAAATGTAGGTAGTGAGATAATCAGGGATACGGATGTAGGCAGGGAGTTCCAGATTTTGCCCACATAAGAAGAGTAAAGGGTGTCTCCAGCATGGTTGTTGGATCTAGTAACAGTTAACTGTAATTTGTCAGTTGAGCGGAGTTGTCTAGGACAGGAACATTGTTGGACAATGTTAGCTAGTGAGGGTGATATATTTTGTTGATGGAGTATCTTGTGAGTAGTAACCAGCTGATTATAAAGTGATATAGTATTATTTAAACAAACTTCTTACTGTGTCAGGCTACAGTATCACTCTACCCAGGACTGCACAGATGAAATTCAGAATACTAGTGTTTGCTGTTTCAGAAACCTGACAACATAAAAATAAGACAAGAAATGCAGCAAATAGTATATTTTATAACATTCTGTGTTAAGCCCTCATGAGACACCAATAACTTGTATAATCCCCCCCCCCCAAGGAAGAGTGATGTATGCTTTAAATACAGTTGTTCATTCCAAAGACATATTTGCCTCCAATTTCTATTCAAATGTGTCACATATTTCCTTTCAATTACTGGACACATCTACCACAACCACTAATATAAGCTGAAGTTAAGCTTTCTTATGGTAACCATATGTAATGTCAGGACCTGCTACAGAGTCCCTAAATACAGCAAAATGAGTAGATAAAACAGGTCATCATATATACAAAGTCCAAGATGGCCATTTCACAGAATATTCCACTTTCTCTGAGATATGGCAATCTTGGAGTTTGTATATACAAGATGTTCACCATACCGATCACTGCTGCAATAGCCTTACCTATATGGGTTTGCATCCTGACAAGGAAATAACAGCCAACCAGCACACATTCCATGCACCCAAACTGTCAAGCAGCCGGAGCTGAACTGACTAAAAGACAAGTTTGGGGACAAAGCCCTTAAGAGTTTTACTGCCAGCATAGCGAGGGAGGCTCCACTTTCAAAGGACAATACTACAAAAAAAATTATTATATATACATCCACTCCCTAGCATAAAATAACACCAAAAGTAAGGGTGTTTAAAGGAGAAGAGCGATGTTAAAGATTCTCCTGAATTTTTGGTCTTTTTCAGCATGTCGCCAATCGGAATTTCTATTGCCATTTCAATAGGAAGACCTTTCTTATCATCCATTCTTACTTATGTTTACAATAATGTTGGGAAGAAGGACTGATGGCTCAGTCTAGGACTATAGTGCCTCTTCTCATTCTCCTGTATTTTTGCATTTGACTTTGTATTTGTGGTTTCTTTAGCAAAGTCCAACCTTGTTTTAACTTTTACCCGGAGTAGTTTTGAGTTTTCTGATTTTTAATACTTGTTTGCATATTGTTCACATTTTACCTGCATCATTTAGTAACATTTACCTTCAATAACTGTCTAAACTTGGACATTAAAATGTAGTGCACTGTTATGAAACATAAAAGGAAGTTATGTACTTACCGTAACATTCTATACTGTTATGAAAACATAAAAGGAAGTTATGTACTTACCATAACATTCCATCTGCGTTGTCCTTTTTCATTCTTCCTCAACCTGTGGGTTTCAGATATGACTTTGCCACTTTCAAAAGCTTAGGCTTGGAAGCTCGAGCTCCTCCCCTACACATGATGCCTAACTCCCCCATGGATACTTAGAGTATGCTGCTACCATGTTTACCAATTATACCATAACATATGCAATCAATTCTGAAAGTTGCCAAAAAAGAAGAGAGAAAGAAGAGGAAGATCAACAAACAGATGTTCCTACAAACACATCTGTCAGATCATTCACCAGAGGGACAGGGGATAGGAAAGAGAGAAGGTCGAGGAAGAATGAAAAATGACAACACAAATGGAATGTTATAGTAAGTACACAACTTCTTTATCTGATGTTGTCATTTTCATTCTTCTGTGACCTGAGGGACAGTTTCCAGCTACAATAACTTTGGGGGGCCTTCATGGAAGGATATTCCGAGCAGTGCACTACCAAAAGCAGCTCTATTTCTAGACACAATGTCCAGTTTGTAGTGGGAAATGAAGGTGAGAATTCGACCATGAGGCAGCCGAAAAAATATCAATTGAAACTTTAGCCCAAAAAGCTTGAGAAGTTGCCACTGATCAAGTAGAATGAGCCAATGAGCCTTGATATGTTGAGGTAAAGAAACACCTTTGGATTCATAAAAAAACAAAATACAGTCCGTTAACCACTTAGCTAAAGTGATCTTGGAAAATGGTTTACCTTTTTTGGCATTCAAAAAAAGATATGAAAAGCTGGTCAGATTTTCTGAAAGATTTAGTTGTGTATATAAAAACACAACTCTCTATGAACATCCAGCAAATGAAGAGTATATATTCCCCTTTCTTTTGTAAATTGGGGGGAAAAAAAGACTGGTAAGTTCATAGATTGTTCTATACTGTTCCCAGTCGCAACTTTGGGTAGAAAGGATGATTAGTACGCAATGTCACTCTGTCCTTATGAAAAACTAAGTATGGATATTTAGAGGACAGAGCATGAAATTCAGATACTCTTCTTGCATAAGTAAAAGCAAAGTACAGTTGTGTACCTACCATAAATGTAGATGTTCGAGTGTATTCACTGTTGCAGTCATTACTCTTGGGTTATCCTGCTGGCAGGCTACCCGCAGTCGGCCAGAATTCCAAAGTCTAGGTCTGGCGTTGGTTGCTGTCACCTCTTCCCTGATGTCAGTGCGCCAGTGGTATAAAAGATGCAGCCAACGCCATTTTCTTCAGTTTTTCCTGTCCCAGATGTCAGGTGGCCCAAATAGGTAAGCTGAAAAATATATCAATAAGAAATGATTTCCTTCGTCTACAAGCAAATATACCAAAAAGGTTGTATAGGATAGAGAAGTGCAGATAAGTCCCAGCAAAGAGAAGGGGGATGGTGGGTGGGTAACCTGGACTGCAACAGTGAATACACTCGAACATCTACATTTATGGTAGGTACACAACTGTACTATGTTAATAGTGTTTCACTGTTGCAGTCATTACTCTTGGGTTGAATCCCAAAGCTGAGGATGGGTGGCTGGGCTAAATAGGATTAGGAGAGGCTATGAGGCCCTGCAGAACTGCAGTGGCGAAGCCTGCTCTGGACTTAGAGTAGAGAGGCAAGTGGTAGTGCTTTGTAAAGGTGTGCACTGAACTCCAAGTTGCAGCCTCTAAGATTTCTTTGGTTGGTACTCCTCTGAGGAAGGCTGTTGAAGTGGCTGCTGCTCTGGTGGAATGAGGCCTCATGCCCTTAGGCACTGATTTGCCATGTTGAGAATAGCAGAAATGGATGCAATGGACTATCCATTTAGAAATAGTCTGTTTTGAGATAGCCTTTCCTTGTGATCCTGCAGCATATGACACTAAAAGTTGTTCAGTCTTTCTGAAAGCTTTAGTTCTGTCCAAGTAGAAGCGTAACTGCCTGTGTATGTCCAAAGAATGCAGAATTTTCTCTCCCTTGTTCTGTAGATTTGGGTAAAAGGTAGGCAAGTGAATGGTTTGATTGAGGGCCACACTAGACACCACCTTAGGTATAAATGTAGGGTTTGTCCTCAGAGAAACCCTGTCTGGATGAAAAATGATGAAAGGTTCCACAGCCATGAGTGCTTGTAACTCCAAGACTCGCCTTGCAGAGGGTATGGCTAGGAGCAGAGCTGTTTTCCAGGATAAGAATTTAATACCCGCTGTTGATGCTGGCTCGAAAGGAGGCAGTGTGAGTTTATCTGAAACATAATTGAGGTCCCAGGCTGGAATTGGTGCTCTCCTTGGAGGCCTAATGTTTTTGGCCCCTCTGAGGTACTGCCTTATTAAAGGATGAGAAAAGAGAGGTGGTTCCATATTGTATTGTGCAGAAATGGCAGAGGCATGAATCTTAATTGATGAGAAAGAAAGGCCTTTGTTCAGCATCTCAGTTAGGTATTGTAAAATCTGAGGAATATTTGGTACAAACGTGTCAATGCCTTGTTCCTGGTTCCAAGCACAGAATCTCTTCCATTTTTCTGCATAAGATTTTCTGGTACTGGGCCTACTGGCCTCCAAGATAACATCCATAACAGCTTTTGAAAGAGGAGTTTATTGCATGGCTACATTATCCACCATGCTGCCAGATTTTAAGGTCCTGAGTTGGCTGTGCAGGATCTGATTGTTTTGTTGGGTCAGCAATTGAGAAGTTTGAGGCATATCCATGCTGGACCTTGAGACAAGCTCTTTAGGATTGGGTACCAGTGCTGGTGTGGCCAGTCTGGTGCAATCAGAATAATTTTTGGCTTCTCTTGTCTGACCTTTAGGAGTACTCTGGGAAGGAGAGGTAGTGGGGGGAAAAGCATATACTGTTAGATTTTTCCAGCTGAATGATAGGGCGTCCACTTTCCACACTTGCTTGTGGTAAATCCTTGTGCAAAATCTCTGCAATTGACAGCTGTGAGGGGAGGCAAATAGATCTATGTCTGGGCATCCTCATTTCCTTATCATCCTGAAGACTTGTGGATCCAGTTTCCATTCATGGGGATCCATGAGGTTTCTGCTTAGTTCGTCTGCCAGAGTATTTGTTTTTCCTGGCAGGAATTGTGCTTGCAGGTGAACTTGAAAAGCCAATGCTGTGTCCCATAAGGTCATTGGTGGTCTGCAGAGGGGGTAGGAATGAGTACCTCCCTGCTTGTTTATGTACCACATGACCGTAGTTGTTGTCTGTCTTCATCAGTAATTGTCCTGGATGAAGCAGACTCCTTGAAAGCTGTCAGGGCATTTTGAACAGCTAGCATCGCTTTTTGATTGATGTGAAGATGCATCTGGTTTGCAGGCCATGTGCCCTGAATACATTTTCCTGCCATATGGGCCCCCCCAGGCATAATCTGATGCATCCATTGTCAGTGTCTGTCTGGCTGTGGGTAAAACTGAATGGCAGACCCTTGCTGTGGTGACAGGCTTCTGCCCACCATCGAAACTACAATTACTGTCTCCAGGCTGTGGCAATGCTGAGTCCAAACACTTTTCAGATACCATTGTAGTTTCCTCATATGCAGTCTAGCATATGGAATTAGTAGAATGCAGGATGCCATGAAACCAAAGGCCTGCAGGATTTTCCTTGCAGATAAGTGGGTTTTTGTTGCCAATTTCTTGAAGTAAGTAGTCGGTTGTTTTTGCTTGTCTGGCGTGAGATAAGCCATCTGGGCAGTTGTATTTAAGCTTGCACCCAGGAATATTATCTCTTGAGAGGGCACAAGTTTTGATTTATTTTCATTTACTGTGTACCCTAGGCCAATTAGTAATCTTTTTACAAACGCCAGATGCTTTAGAAGAGTGTCTTTGTTCTCTGCTTGAATTAGGCAGTCGTCCAAGTAGGGATATATTTGAATTCATTTTTGTCTGCAAAACGCAATTACTAGTGCCAGGCATTTTGTAAAGTCCCTGGGTGCAGTAGATAAACCAAAGGGCAGTGGAGAGGATTGGTAATGCATTGAGCCAGCTATGAATCTGAGGTATCTTCTGCAAGATTGTCTGATTGGGACATGCAGGTATGCCTCTTTTAGGTCCAAAGTTACGAGCCAAGCCCTCTTGCCCAGCATGGGCAGTAGCTGCTGAAGAGTCAACATCTTGAATTTTGGAACTTCCAGAAACATATTTAGTATTAGACAGGTCCAGAATTGGTCTCCAGATTTTGTCCTTCCTGGGTACTAGGAAATGTCTGGAGTAAAATCCTTGCCCCTGCTCTTGTTGTGGTACTTGCTGAATGGCCCTCATGTCCATGAGGGCTGTAATTTGTTTTTGTGCCTCTGCCCATTGATTGTGTGGCAGGTCTGGCATGCCCTTTGACCTTGGTAGAGTGTGAAAATGGAACCTGTAGCCTTCGGACACTATGTTCAGAACCCATTTGTCTTGGGTAACCATTTGCCAATTTGATGAAAAAAGTGCTAGTTTTCCCCATAAGAGGGCTGTCAAAAGAAAACTGCTTGGAACTGGGTAGAGGAAAGTCATTGGGACTGTTTCCTGTAAGGCTGTGATTTGTCTTCTCCGCTTTGGAAGGTAGGAGCACCCCATTGTTTAGGCCTGTATGAGCCTTGGGGCTAAGATCTGCCTCTGGGATGCCTGTTGTGGTCTGTCTGAGACTGGAAAGGACAAATTTTTAGAAGGCCAGTTCCTGCTAAACCTGTGTGGCTGTACCTGTAAGAAATCCTTGACTGTCTGCATGGATTGTGCTTTACCCTCCTTTTTTCTTCAACACCTCTTCTGCTTTAGTACCAAACAAAGTATCATACTGTAATGGTGCATCTAATAATTTTGCTTTAACATGAGCATGCAGATTTTGTTCCTTTAACCAAGCATGCCTTCTAACAACAGAAAGTACAGTTTTGTACCTACCATAAATGTAGATGTTCGAGTGCTAATACAGCTGCAGTCATAACAGATGGGTTCTCCTGCCGTCAGGCGGGTCCTTGGTCGACCGAATTCCAAAGTCTAGGTCCGGCGTCGGTTGTCGTCGCTTCTTCCCTGACGTCAGTGCAACAGGGGTATAAAAGAACCAGCAGACGCCATTTTCTTCAGTTTTTCTTGCCCCAGATGTCAGGTGCCCCCAGAAGGAAGGCAATACATAAATTTGTGTAATAAAGCAATACCATATAATTAAAATACAGTAGTGCAAGCAAATACATCATGAATGAATACCCCAATCTGGTTGCATGAGGATATGTTAGCCAATAGGCCTGTCCCAAGAGGGAAGGAGGGAGGGAAACCTGGACTGCAGCTGTATTAGCACTTGAACATCTACATTTATGGTAGGTACAAAACTGTACTATGTTCATCATGCATACAGCTGCAGTCATAACAGATGGGTAGAATCCCAAAGCTAAGAAAGGGGTGGTAGGCACTAGGTGGAACTAGGAGGAGCCAGAATGCCCTGCAAGACTGCAGTGGCAAAGCCCGCTCTAGATTTGGAGTATAGTGGAAGGTGGTAGTGCTTGGAGAAGGTATGCCCCGAACTCCAAGTGGCTGCTTCTAAAATATCTTTGGTAGGAACTCCTCTGAGAAAGGCTGCAGAGGTAGCCGTGGCCCTTGTGGAGTGAGATCTGATGCCTGTAGGTACAGTTTTGCCATGAAAAGAATAGCAAAAGCGTATGCAGTGGGCTATCCATTTTGAGATTGTCTGTCTGGAAATTGGCTTTCCTTGAGCTCCTATAGCATAGGACACAAAGAGCTGTTCTGATTTTCTGAAAGGCTTTGTTCTGTCCAAATAATAACGCAGTTGTCTGTGGATGTCCAAGGAATGTAGTAATCTCTCCCCTTTGTTTTGAGGATTAGGATAAAAGGTAGGCAAGTGTATGGCCTGATTCAAAGCTACCCTGGATACCACTTTTGGCATAAAGGACGGGTTGGTTCGTAATGAAACTGTCCTGATGGAAAATAAAAGGCTGCACAGCCATGAGAGCTTGTAGCTCTGAAACTCTACGAGCTGAGGTAATAGCCAGAAGGAAAGCTGTTTTCCAGGACAAATATTGCAAATCTGATGAGGCAGCTGGCTCAAAAGGAGGCAAGGTCAGTTTTTCCAGAATGAAATTGAGATCCCAAGCAGGTATTGGTTGTTTCCTTGGGGGTTTTAGATTCTTAGCCCCTCTGAGGAACTGTCTTAAGAGGGGGTGAGAGAATAAGGGTGGATCAGTGTTGTATTCTGCCGAAATGGCTGAGGCATGGATTTTGATGGAGGAGAATGAAAGTCCACTGCTTAGCAGCTCAGCTAGATACTGTAATATTTGAGGTAAATTCAGTTTTCTAGGATCCTGGCCCTTTTTCTCATTCCAGACACAAAACAGTTTCCATTTTGCGGAGTAAGCTTTTCTAGTAGACGGCCTTCTGGCCTCCAAAATGACATCCTGCACCTCCTTGGAGAGTAGGGTCTGTTGTGTTGCTAAGGAATCTTCCATGCGGCTAGATTGAGTGTTTTTAGTTGACTGAAGAGTTTTGAAGCTGTGCTGAGTCAGGAGAAGAGGCATTAGAGGCAGGGTCCATGGAGGGGAATGTGTCAGGCTCCTCAGGAGTGGGTACCAGTGTTGTCTTGGCCAGTCTGGAGCAATGAGAATCATCTTTGGTCTGTCTGCTCTGGTTTTCAATAGAACTTTGGGCAGCAGAGGAAGAGGTGGGAAGGCATAAACTGTCATTGATGTCCAACTGAAAGAGAGCGTCCACTCTCCAGGAGTTTGGAAGAAAAATCCTTGGGCAGAATTTTGTCAATTGGTGATTTTTGTGGGAGGCAAAGAGATCTATGTCTGGCCTTCCGCATGCTTGGATTATCTCTGTAAAAACTTGAGGATGCAACTTCCATTCGTGTGGATCTGTCATATTTCTGCTTAGGTTGTCTGCCAGCGTGTTTTCCTTGCCTGGCAAGTACTGTGCTTGTAGTTCTATTTGTAAGTCCATGGCCATGTTCCAAAGTGACATGGCCTGTCTGCATAGGGGGTTTGAATGTGTTCCTCCCTGTTGGTTTATGTACCACATTACTGTGGTGTTGTCCGTCCTTATCAATAGTTGACCTGGTTGCAGAAGGTCTTTGAAAGCTATAATAGCATTTATTACTGCTAGCATTTCCTTTGGATTGATGTGAAGGTGCTTTTCTTTTTGGGACCATTTGCCCTGAATGCACCGATCTGTCATGTGCGCCCCCCCAGGCGTAGTCCGAGGCGTCTGTTGTGATGACTTGATTTGCTTGAAGCTTGCTGAATGGGAGACCTGTGTTTGTTTGGCATGCTTGAGCCCACCACAGAAATTCCTTTTGAAGACATGGAATTAGTGGTATTATTGTTTCCAAACTGTGGCTGTGTTGAGACCATAGGTTTTTCAGGTACCATTGAAGTTTCCTCATATGCAGCTTTGCACATGGGATTAGTAAGATGCAAGATGCCATGAATCCCAGAGCCTGCAGGATTTTCCTTGCAGTCAGCCTGGTGCAATTTGCTAGTGCTCTGAAGTATTGAGTTAGTTGCCCCTGCTTCTCTGGCGTGAGGTAGGCCATCTGGGTGTTTGTATCCAAGTTGGCACCCAGGAAAATTATTTTCCGAGAGGGTATTAGCCTTGATTTCTTTTTGTTGACTGTGTATCCCAGAGAATTCAACAACATTATTACATAAGCCAGATGTTTCAGAAGAATGTGCTTGCTGTCCGCTTGGATCAGGCAGTCGTCCAAATAGGGGTATATTTGTATCCCTTGAAGTCTGCAGTAGGCAATTACTGATGCCAGGCATTTCGTGAATACTCTGGGCACAGTAGATAAGCCAAAGGGCAATGCAGAGAATTGATAATGGGTTGAACCTGCAAGAACTCTGAGGTATCTTCTGCAATTTTGTCTGATTGGGACATGCAGGTATGCCTCCTTGAGGTCCAATGTTACCAGCCAAGACTCCTTGCCCAGCATGGGAAGAAGCTGCTGTAGAGTGAGCATCTTGAATTTTGGTACGAGCAGAAATGTGTTTAGGATGGATAGGTCCAAAATAGGTCTCCAATCTTTTCCCTTCCTTGGTACTAGGAATAGTCTGGAATAAAAACCTTGACCTTGTTCGTGTGTAGGTACTTCTTGAATAGCTTTCATGTCTATGAGATCTGTAATTTGTCTTTGTGCCTCTGCCCTTTGATTGTGTGTCAGGTTTGGCATGCCTCTCATTACTGGAAGGGTGTGAAAATGGAATCTGTAGCCTCTGTTTATAATGTCCAGGATCCATTTGTCTTTTGTGATATGCCAATTTTTTGAAAATGCCAGTTTTCCGCCTAAGGGTGCTGCCATTTGAGTCTTGCTTGGTATGCAAAGGGGAAAGTCATTGGGCTTGCTTTCTGAATGGTTGCGAGTTATCCTCGGCACCGCTGTGTAGGAGCTTGCCATTGTCTGCCTCTAAACGATCCTTGGGATTGCCCTCTGCCACTCGGGCGCCTATCTACCTCTTTGGGGTCTGTCCGTGGCTGGAAAGGACCAATTTTTGGAAGGCCAATTTCTACTGAAACGTGGGGGTTGTACCTGCAGAAAATCTTTCACATTTTGCATTGATTTAGCCTTTTTCTCCATTTTCCTTAATACCTCCTCAGCATTAGCACCAAATAATACATCCTTTTGTAGAGGGGCATCTAGTAATTTTGCTTTGACCTGATCTGGCAAGGCTTGTTCCTTGAGCCAGGCATGTCTACGTATGACTGATCCTGTAACAGCAGCTCTACGAGGCCTCTAGAGCATCAAAACCACATTGTAAGGTATGTTTACCCACTTGTTCTGCACTATGCATCAAATCCTGCAACTCCTTCAAGTCTGATTGTTCAGGTTGTGACATTTTACTTTTCAATTACGATAACAAAAACTGTTGGTACTTTAGCATATGGAACTGACAGTTTAATGCCCTCATGGTTAAGGTAGCAGAGGTATATACCTTTTTTCCCCACCTTTCTAAGGATCTGGAATCTCTCTCGGAAGGTAATGGATTTTTAGCAGTGGAGGCCTTAATTCCCTTGGGGCCCTGTGAGATGGTTTCTGGGTCAGCAGCATGGCTTTTGTATAGAAATTGGTGAGAGTCAGGAACCCTGTAGTACCTGTCAGGCTTGACTGGGGCTGGAGGTAGAGAATCCGGGTTAAGGCAGGCCTCCAAGTACACATCATCTAGTATGTCCAAGACAGGAGGTATAGCCAGAGGCCTGTGCTGAGGTAGCAAGAGAAATTCCCTAAGCCTTTTCTTGGAATCTGAATAATCTTGGCCTTCCCAGTGGAAGTGTTCTCTTAAGGTATGCAAAGTTTCCCCAAATGAGTAATCCTCTGGGGGGGATACAGAGGGAATGGACTCCTCTGCATCAGAGTCTTCAAAAGGGGAGTAAGAATGTTCCTGATCATCAGAGTACTCTGAAATAATGGAGCCCTGATCAGAGGAGGGGGATTCTTCCTCCATTCTGGGCCTTTTGTCCAGGGGGGGGGGGGGGTTGAGAACCCCTGATAAGAGTAATTAAATCCTCAGCCATTTTAAGCATCTGTTTTTTAGGCATGGGACCTGGAGATGGGCCCTGTGTAGCTTGTCTCTTAGAATGCATGGCTGCTTTATACTTAGTGAAAGCCTTGATGGAAAAAGAAGAGGAAGGTCTGAAGACACCTTGAGAGGAGGTGGACCTGTCCACATTTTGAGATTCACTGCCAAGAGTGGTTTCGGTATCTGTAGTCAGGGTGTGGGCCGAGGAGCCTGCGACCTCGGGCACAGGAGACACCGCCAATGAAGTGTCGTCGGTAGTCAGGTGCTGCGTAGGCGCCTCGCTGAGAACCGGACCACGTGTAGTCTGCTTTGGCGTGGTGTCGGTAGAGGTTGCGGACCTCGTGTGTCGGTCCTTATCTTTGTGCTTTTTAGACAAAACTGGAGTCGGAGTATCCGACGACATAATATAGTTAAATGTTTTGCCAAAATAATGCTGGGCGAACTCCGCCTGACGCTAAATGGTGCGTTTGTTGAATGTAGCACAAAAGCGACAGACCGAGACATCGTGGTCTGGGCCTAAACAAGGAATACAGAGGGAATGGAAATCCTTAAGCGGTATTTGCTTTCCACATGAAATACAATTATTAACTTTGTCCGACATCGGTCAGAGGCAAGAAAAGTTTCCCCAATGGGGTACTTAGCTTTCAAGAAGACTTCGGTTGCAAAATTTTCGTAATTTCAGTAGCTGGCCGACCGGCACTTGCTAACTGCTTCTGCTTCGGGCACCGCGCAGCAAGAAAGACTAAAGAAAATGTCGTCGGCTGGTTCTTTTATACCCCTGTCGCACTGACGTCAGGGAAGAAGCGGTGACAACAGACGCCGGACCTAGACTTTGGAATTCGGCCTACCGAGGATCTGCCTGACGGCAGGAGAACCCATCTGTCATGACTGCAGCTGTATGCACGATGAACATCCTGTAACAGCAGCCCTGCAAGAGGCTTCCAGTGAATCATAACCACATTGCAAAGTATGCTTTCTCACTTGTTCAGTTGCATGCAATAAATTCTGCAATTCCTTGTTCTCTGAACATTCAGTATTTGTCAACATTTTCTGCTTAAGTAGTGACATTAAATATTGCTGATATTTAAGCATATCAAATGGACAATTTAAATCCCTTACAGCCAGGGTGGCAGAAGTGTAAACTCCCCCCCCCCCATCTGTCTAGAGCCCTAGAATCCCTATCAGAGGGGACAGGGTTTTGTGCAGTGGAAACTTTAACCCCCTTGGGACCCTGAGATATAGTTTCTGGGTCAGCAGCGGGGCTTTTATATAGGAATTTAAGAGAATCTGGGACCCTGTAGTACCTGTCTGGCTTAGCAGGTGCAGGGGGTAAACAGTCAGGGGACAGTCCGGACTCTGAAAATACATCTACAACGTCTAGAACAGGTGGAATAGCAAGGGGTCTGTGCTGAGGAAGAAGCAGGAAGTCTTTTCCTTTTCTTAGACTCAGAATAATCAAAGCTCTACCAGTGGAAATGCTCCCTCATAGTATGCAATGTTTCCCCAAAAGAATAGTCCTCAGGAGGAGAGGCTGAAGGAATGGTTTCTTCAGCATCAGAATCCTCATAGGGAAGCATTGAGTAATCCTGTTCAGAAGAGGAATCAGAGGAAATAGATACCTGATCATAAGGATCATACTCTGTCTCTTGCCTAGGCCTCTTATCAGGAGGGGGATGGGAGCCCCTGATCAAAGTAATTAGGTCTTCAGCCATTTTGAGCATCTGTTTTTTAGGCATGGAAGTCTAAATAGGAGAATGCTGTACTTGTTTCTTTGTCTTTAGAGCTGCTTTAGTCTTTGTCTTTGAAGCTGAGGATGGCTTAACATATAGTTTTGTATGTCTGAAGACACCCTCAGAAGCCGATGCCTGCTCAGCGGCTCTGGACCCACCTGATGGATTGATTTCAGAGTGTCTAATACCTTGAGTTTCCAGAGGCTCAGTCGGCTCCACGTGGGAGTCGGTAGCAGGCACCAGGGGCTGCGAAAGCACCTCACTGAGAACCGGCGAATGGCCTAAAAAAGGCTTCGTCGGTTTTGGACCTCGGATGACTATCCTTATCCTTGTGTTTTTTGTAAACGCTGGTTGTCGGCTGTTCCACCGTCATTATATAATTAAATCTTCGGCCAAAGTAATGAAATGCAAAATCGAACAGACGCTTGATAGTGCGTTGGTTGAATCTAGCACAAAACCGACAGCTAGCAACGTTGTGATCAGGGCCTAGGCAAGGAATACAGTAAGAGTGAAAATCCTTATGAAGTATTTGCTTCCCACAAGAAATGCAATTGTTAACTTTTTCTGACATCGGTCTGGAGCAAGAAAAAAGTTTCCCCAACGGGGTACTTAGCTTTAATGAAGACTTGGTTCTGAAATTCATATTTGAAAATCTCAGGAGTCGGCCGACCGGCACTTGCGAACTGCTTTTGCTTCGGGCACCGCGTGGTAAGAAAGACTGAAGAAAATGGCGTTGGCTGCATCTTATACCCCTGGTGCACTGACGTCAGGGAAGAGGAGACAGCAACCGACGCCGGACCTAGACTTTGGATTTCTGGCCGACTGCGGGTAGCCTGCCAGCAGGATAACCCAAGAGTAATGACTGCAACAGTGAAACACGAACATCTAGAAAAATAACCTTTAATAAGAATTTGAAATCTAGTTTGGCTGACAGTTCAGGAGGAGGATGAACCAGTGCCTGTAAAATCATAGTTAGATCCCAAGGAGGTGTAGGATCTTTAACAGGACGACGAAGAAGGAAAGTACCTCTAAGAAAAGCCTTGTACAATTTTGATGAGGCCAAAGATGGAGTTTCTCTAATATGAAAATTCAAAATGGCTGCCAACTGTACTTGGAAATCTAGCACTGATTAACAGGAGCAGTGAAAGGATCTAATTTCTGCTACTGAGCCCAAATACAAAATCTTTTCCATTTTCTCTTGTAAATTTTTCTACACAAAGATTTTTGGGAGGAGATCAGAATGCTTCAGACTGGGGATGAAAGCCTGGCAGATCTAGTCAGCATTGGAACTGGAGAAACCATGCGGTTAGTTTCAGACCTGGGAGAGTGGGATAAATTTGCCCTGATGGATGGGACAGCAGATATGGACGTGGTTTGAGATTTGCTGAGGCCAAAATGGGACAATGAGTATCACTTTGCTCTTCAACCTGGAAGCTTTCTGAAGAAACCTGAGGATCAAGGGCAGAGAAAGAAAAGCATAAAGTAATCCGGGATATCTAGCATTGACCAGGGCATCCCTGGGTACTGTCCCTAAGGGGGATCAAGGTGAAGAACTTGGCACACTTGTGGGGAGATGTGAAGAGATCGCAAGGCAGACCCCATTTGTGGAAGATCATGTTCGCCACAGACTGATTTAGAGACCACTCTTGAGGCATCAGTAACACTCTGCTGAGCCTGTCCACTAGAATGCTGTGCTCCCCAGAATGTGCATTGCAATCAGAAAACAGTTGGTAGAGATCTCCCACTGCCACAAACTCATTGCTTTTCAGCACAGGGCGTAGGATCTAGTTCCCCCATTTGTTGATGTACCAAACCACCAACATATTGTCAGTTTGAATCGCAATAGTCCCTGGAGGGAGGAAGCTGAGAAAAGCATACAATGCTAAAAGGACCATCCTTATCTCCAGGACAGTGATATGTAGGTTGGTCTCCTGTGACATCCACATGCCTTGGACCATCTGATCCAGGAAATGCCACCCCCACTCAACGTAAGAGGCATCCGCGGTCAATGTGGTGTTTGGGGTAGGGAGAACAATGGGGTGTCCTTGAAGAACCTCAGAGGAGTGAAGCCATCATGAGAGAATCCTTGCACACTCGTGATAGTTTGACTGGATAGCTGAGGGGGTGCTGAAGTAGTGACTACTGGACTAAGGTCCACTGCAGAATTCTCACATGTAGGTCTGCTGTTGGTAACAGAGTTGTGGGAGTAGCCATGGAACCCAGGGCCCTGAGTACTAGTTTTGCTGGAGGAACTGGGATTGCCAAAATCTATCTGACGTAGTCAGAAGTTTGAAATCCTGCCCGGATTAAGGAAGGCCAAGGACTTAACCATATCCAAATCAGCCCCTATGAAATTATGTTCTGAACTGGCTAACGATGAGATTTTTGCAGGCTGATTCTCATGTCCAAGGTAATAGCTAGTTGTAACCAATGATCCTTCACTTGGGTGAGTAGATCCCTGGTAGCAGCAGTTAGGAGCCAGTCATCTAGGTACAGAAAAATGTGGAATCCTGGAAGTCTGACATGGGCAGGAACTATCTCCATGCATTTGGTGAACACCCGGTGGTGAGACCAAAGGGAAGTGGTCTGAACTGAAAATGACCAACCACTAGCCTGAAGCGTACATACCTTCTAGGGTGCCTGTCCATCCTGATGTGGTAGTACGCATCGTTCAGTTCTACTGAGCGCATCCAGTTATCCATTTTCAAAAGAAGTAAAATGGACTGGACTGTGCCCATCCTGAATTTTGTGCATTTTACCGACTTGTTCAGGGATGTCGGATCCAAGATGGGCCTGAGGTCCCCTGTCTTTTTTGGCACCAAAAAGAATCTAGTAAATGTCTGATCTGATCTGTATGGATCTTCTTGACTTTTTTGGAGCAGCTTTGACATCTCCAACTCTGCTGCCTCTCACTGACTAGATGGAATATCAGGGAGAGCACTTTTTGGTTTTGGGGGGGGGGGTTTAAAAAGGGAATGGGGTATCCTCTGGATATGATCGTTTGCACCCACTGATCATTTGTTATGGCCAGGCTTCTGGGTGCAAGGATAAGTACCTCTTGACTGCCTCTAGAGAAGGACAGCCGGGGAACCTCTCAGAAGTGCGGAAAGGGCCAATCTGAGAAGGAATCCTGAGACCCTTGATTTTGCAAATCCCCTATGTCGTACATGGGCAGCGTCTACCATTGTAACCATTTCCCCCTCTGCCTCTGGGTGAATATTCTCCGTGAGACTCCTGAAGGACCCTGAGGTTTCTTGAACCACAGTCCCACCCCTCCATGGACTCCTGGAAAAGGATCTTTGTGGGGTGGAAAAACTGATTCCAATGGCAGACAGGGTCTTTCCATCTTTCTCAGTACAGGACAATAGGCCCAAACAAAGATGATTCATCAAAAGGGGCAATGACAAAAGACTCCTTGAAAGGTTGCGCAGTGTCACACAGCCACATCTAGGCATAGCACCTAATAGCAATGCTGGATCCGCAGCCCTCAAAGTATCCTCCGCCATATGGGAGATTAACCTCATGGACGTATTGGAAAATGACTGCAGAGTAGGATGTATTGGAAAATGACTGCAGAGTATCACGTCTGGAAGAGAAGGATTACCCTCTCATCAGACAAGGACTCTGGGATTGAGCTAGTGTGTTCTTTTATTAAATCCTTCTGTAGCCTAGTAAAATGGGAAAGGTAGTTTAAGGCTCGTAAAGTGAAGGTAAAAACAGTGTAAACTCTCTTACCGAATCTGTCCATGTCTCTAGACTCCTTGTTAGGGGGGTGGACAGTGGAGCTTTCTTGGGCAAGCTCCCTCTCTGTGGCTGCCACAACAACCATGGCATCTACCCAGATTCTTTTAGTACAATGGGGTTGGTCAGGGAGAGCACTAATGATTTTGTCTGCATGCTTGGAGATTGAATTACCCAGATACAAATAGACAGAACCCAAGTCCTGCTTAAATAGACAGAACCCAAGCCCTGCTTGACACTAGGTCGAGTATATCAGTGTGTGTGTGGGGGGGAGGGGGGCTGGCATCCAAGATGTAGATGGGCCAGACCCAAATGCCTCCAAACATCATTTCCTCTGGATCCTCTGGAGTAGGGTTTGGAAAGACCATCCACCTCTGGGGTGCAGGATTTCCAAGATGTCTTCAAAGGAGACATCCACAGGTGGAGATCTGGGGGAACCTTCTCCTTTCTTGAAATCGGTGTCTCCTGTGACTGATTTCTCTGGGGAATCCAGCTGCCTCCTTCTACATCTTCCCTTCCGGGGAATTTCCTCAGTGGAGTGTTTTGGGGAGACATTGGAAGAGCTCTAGGGCTCCAAAGGTGGAAGTACTTGCAGGCTCTGCTGACCAGGCTTCCCTGAGGGGGGCAGTGGTGAGGTCTCAGAAACCGTCTCCAAGGGGGATGAGAAGTAGATCCGAAATAGTGGGGAGCACAGGATCTCATGGGCATGAAGACCACCCTCTCCACCACCTCAAATGCAGAATGGGCCACAGACTCCAAAGATCACACCCAGAGACAAAACTAGCAGGACAGAGGATCCCTCAGTCCCCCCAGCCCTCCACTCAGAGAGAGAAGCCGGGGCTGAGCTGTCGAACACTGACGCTCCAAGGGAAAGCAACAGCTCCAAAAACTTAAGAGTCAAGGTCAACCTTTCACAGCTGACATCAAGGCTTCTGCTCTGAGAGAAGCTCTGCCATGACAGTCAGGACAGAGCGAGCCAGGAATGGTGCCGGGGTCGAAGTAGATCCACTATCGGCTCAGTCACCTTGTCTCTCTGGCATTCGGATCCAAGGGCTGTGAAACAGCAGGTTGAACTTGAGCTAGAGGTCTAAAGGGTGACTGACTGCCTACAGTCCCGGGAAGGGAGGGGACGGGGCTGGTAAGACCACCATCTGGATCAGTGTCTGAAGGAACTGCCTCACCACTCTGTCCACCTCAGATTCCGAAAGGCTGTGGCAAGAACTGACAGAAGATGCTGTGGATGGTGGCATAGGCAAAATACTCAGATTTCTCTATATGAGGTAACCCTGGGGTAGGAGGGGGATGGTCCGAAGGCAAAGGAGCTCAGGGCTGAGGAGAAAAATGGGAGGACTTACTCGGATCCAAGGGTCTGGGATCCGATGCCTTAAGAGACTTGGCTGGAGGTTCATCCGAAGAGGAGGAACCAGATTTCCCTGGAGAATGCTGTTGTCATGCCCAGTCTTCTCCGGATTTTTATGGAAAGGGGTTGAGGCTCTGAAGAACCACCTGCAGATGGGACCGAAGGAAGTAAAAGACCCTTCAAAATAAAAGTTTGTTTCTCCTGTTGGCCAGTGCCTTGCAGAGTAAAAGACCCTTCAAAATAAAAGTTTGTTTCTCCTGTTGGCCAGTGCTCTCTGATGAAACCCCTCACAGACGGAACAGGAGGCTTCAAGGTGAACAGGGCCAGGACAATATACATACTCCTTGTGGACATCAGGCAAAGGAATCTTGTGCCCAAAGGAAGTGCACTTTTAGAAACCTAAAGGTTTCTGAGACATCCTAAAACACTAGTAAAAGGAAAAAGAGGAGAGAGAGAGAAAAGGGAAGATTAACAATTCCCAACAAGAACACTCCAGCAGACGCAAAGCTACTAAACTAATAATAATACAGTTTTATATATATATATATATATATATATATATATATATATATATATATATATATATATATATATAGATAGATAGATATATAGATTATATACATATCTATCTATATATATATATATATATATATATATATATATATATATATATAGATATATATGTATATATATAGATATATATGTATATATATATAGATATATATGTATATATATATAGATATATATGTATAGACAAACAGATATAAAACCAAAAACGCAGAGTTAGGAGGTAGGGTAGAATAGAGTGTAAAGGAAACGACACCAATAGAAAACCACTTAGCTTAACACTGAAGAAAAATTTTCAACCAAGGAGATCTAGTCAGCGGACTGTGACGCTTCTCCTAAGATGCAAACATCTGAGGTAGCCAGTGGGTGTGAGGCATTATGGGTAGGGGAGGAGTTTGAGCTTCGGAGCCTATGATTTTGAAAGCAGCAGAGTCAGATCCAGAGGTCGGATCCGAAACCCACAGGTCAAGGAAGAAAGAAAATGACACCAGATCAGATGTTTAAAATATGGATTTGAAAATTTGAGCTCATATGAATCTGTATTCCCTCTTACTGCTTCCTACTTTCTGCATGGTGGAATACACAACTAAAATGTTTTTAAGTAGTGTGTGCTAATGATGCCTTTGTTTTCTAATGGAAATCCTGACATGACAGAAAATGTTTTACCACTGCACACATTTGTTCAGAGCATGCTTTTTGTAAACTGTTTTGCTGCTTGCTGGAAGTTGTTTGTGGCACTATAGCATTAAAAACCTGTTTAAATGGAAATAATCACTGTGGCATTTTTATATTCACCACCAGAATGGATGTCTACAATGAAATAATCAAAATAGGCTATAAAAAAGGACACTCAAAAACACTTAAATTTAGTCCGAGTTGCTGGTTGCCTGAGAGTAACATACTCAGGACAACCACTGAAATTTACAACCACCACTTTGGATTAGTGAGTGTCATCTGCATTATTGGTTAGGATACCACTTTACATCACTGGAGATTTAATCAATCACCTTGACCA
Organism: Protopterus annectens; assembly: GCF_019279795.1. Classification (NCBI taxonomy): domain Eukaryota; kingdom Metazoa; phylum Chordata; order Ceratodontiformes; family Protopteridae; genus Protopterus; species Protopterus annectens. Next base: position 569,965,060 of record NC_056739.1, on the reverse strand, counting down.
CAAATCTACCTTTTCAGAAATCCATGGGCTCATGCCTTGGTCACCAGGTAGCTTCATAGTTTTACTTTGCATCCAAGCTGCCCCCCTTTTGGTTTTCGTCATGGATTCTTTTACCCATGGTGCCAGACGTGTTCTGCTCCACCATTACTTTATTCTCCTCCAGACTGTTACAAAGCAATAGGTAATAATTACCTTCCCAATCTCAGTAGGATAACTGATAAGACACCTAGTACTACTAAACCAACTAGTCACACTCAAATTCTGATCATAGAGCTTTTTACTGCTGTATTACCAATTTTTTGATTTAACCACAAGTTTTATTCTTTTGTTTAATTTCCTTGTATTATCTGTTTTACCAATTTACTTTTATTATAAAGAAATAAAAAGTTATGTACTCACCACAACATTTCACGTGTTGTCCATTTTCACTCTTCCTCAACTGATGGGTTCAGATCAGACTGTGCCACTTCTTCCAGAGCATAGGATCCTAGAACACTCAAACTCCTCCCTTTACCCACAATGCCCCATCAACATTACATACCTCAGATCGAGTCTCCTGCTCCTAGATATAACAGGACGGTGACAGAATACAAAAAGGGAAGCTGGAGCTCAAATAAGGAATAGCGGTTCCTATGACACACTTTGATCTCCAGAAGTAAATTAAAGAAGGGGAAGGTGGGTGCGGAGTTCAGGAAGAATGAAAATGGGCAATACAGATGGAATGCTATGGTGAGTATATAACTTTTTAATCTGATGTCATTTTCATTCATTCCTCAACTGATGGGACAAAGGCCCCAGCTACCAAAAACCCTGGGAGGACCCTAAGTAAGGATATTCCTTACCAAAAGCTGCTCTATTCCTAGAGACCAGATCCAACTTTTAATGAGCAATAAAGGTATGAGGAATATTAGCCCATGTTGCATCCTTCGATGATATCTGTGCAGCCACTCTACAGCAAAAGCTAAATAAACCACAAAGGCCTAGTGTAATGGGCTCTAGGAGGTTTTGGTAGAGGTAAACTCAATTTTCCACAGACAAAGGCCGCCATTTGACCAAAGTAACTTTAGATATTGGACTGCCTAACCTGGTAGGAGAAAAGGAGGCAAATAACTGATTACATTTCCTAAAGTCTTTGGTTCTATGAAGGTAGAAACTAAGTTATCTATGCACATTCAAAAGATGTAACACGTACTCTTCTTTGTTTAAGAAATATTGAAAGAAAACTGGGAGATTAATGCCTGGTTAATATTTTGACTCGGAAGCTACCTTAGGCAAAAAGATGGGTTAGTTCGCAATGACACCTTGTCCTTGTAAAACATTAGATAAGGAGGTTTTGAAGACAGCCTGGAGTTCAGATACTCTTCTGGCAGATGTGATAGCTATGAGGAAAATGGTCTTCCAAGACAAAAATATGAGATCAGTTTTGGCCAAAAGTACAGAGGGAGACTGAGTTAAAGCCTGAAATGTAAAGCCCAAGGAGGAGTAGGGTCTTTTAATGGAGGTCAAAGTAGAAAAACTTCATTGAGAAAAGCCTTGCAGAGTTCAGAAGAGGCTAAGGTAAAGTGATTTACACCCAGAATAAAATTAGAATGGCAGCCAATTGAACTTTAACTGTTGAGAAACAAGCCCCTTCATTAAAAATGAAAGCTAAGTCATCAATGATAGTTGGGAAAGGCACTGAAAAGTGGTTCAAGTCTTTGAGGGCCCATAAGACAAATCTTTTCCATTTACTCTTGTAGGCCTTTCAAGTGGAAGCCTTATGGGAAGATATCTAAATGTGACATGACAGACAGAGGAAGACAGCCTGGGCTGTCAAGCAATCAGTGGAAATGGAGAAACCATTCGGTCAGCTTGGGGCCTGATATGCCCAGGTGAGTAATATCTGTTGGGTGAGACAGGAGGTCTTGAGTTGGATCCTGAATCCATGGTGGATGTAGAAGGTGAGGCCAGAGGAACGGGAACAAAATCTGACGAGGCCAAGAGTGCAATGAAGATGACTGTGCTCTTCAACCGTACTGCTTTCTGAAGGAACATTGGAATTAATAATAGGGGTGGAAAGGCTAAAAGGAGACCAGAGAACCAATTGTGAACTAGAGCATCTCTCAGTGCCTCCACAGTGGAGGGATCAGGGCAAAGAACCTGCTGCATTTGTTGTTGAGGGAAGAAGTGAAAATATCGCAGCATGGCTGGCCCCACCGATGGAAAATTCTCTCTGCCGGATACTGGCTAAGGTTCTTGCCGTCCTATAGTGCCTTTTTTAGGCAAGACTCAAATGACAAATTTACCACCGTAACAGGAACAGGCAAGCAAAAACTGAGGGCGATGCTACTCAATGCTAAAAGTCTACATCTCAAAATGCACTCACTCTAGGTACTCCTTAAAATGGAGAATATCGATATCTTTGCAGTGACTGAGACCTGGTTCAAGGCTCCAGAGAGCACCCCTGCACTACTAGGCTATAACTCATACCACACATTTCGGCCTTGTAACCTGGACCGGAACACCAAAGGCGGAGGTGTGTCCATATTCATTAAAGATATCCACACCTCCAGGCTAGTTGCTCAGCATAATGCAGCCGAGGTTATCCAAGTGCAACTAACTCCGGGCAAAACTGCAATACAAATTGTAGCTTGCTACAAATCCCCCACCATGCCCCAGGATTCCCACTCCTCTTTTCTTGATGTACTGGAAAATATTAGGGTTCAACCAAACACCCTAATAATGGATGATTTCAACTACCCCACCATTAACTGGGAAAACTACTCATGTACCAACTCCTTTGCTCAACGCTTTCTGGAATTCATAAACTCCAATGCCCTGGATCAACATATCCACACCCCCACCAGGGCAACAATATCCTAGATCTAGTCATTACCAACATGAGTGACCGGTGTTGCACACCTGAAGTCAACGCCTCATTGATCCGATGTGACCATAAGCTAATTACCCTAGATATCCACATCCTGCCCCTACCCCCCATTAAGGAAACCATGGTAAAATATTTCTCCAAAGCCAACTTCATGCTTCTAAAGACAGAAATGGTGATCATCATGACACCCATGCAGATGGACAATACAGTTACGACTACTGAATCCTACACGAGGGTTATGCTACTCAACACCAGGAGTTTAAATCTCAAAATGCATGCGCTCGAAGCACTATGGAGAACGTCGACATCTGTACAGTAACTGTAACCTGGTTCAAGGCTCGAGAGAGCACTACTGGGCTACAACTCATACCACACATTTCGGCCACAGAGCACGGACCGAAACACAAAAGGAGGGGGTGTATCCACATTCATCAAGGATACCCACACCTCCAGGTTAGTGGCGCAGCATGATACCTCTGAGATCATCCATGTGCAACTAACATCGGGCAAGTCTGCAATGCAAATTGTGGCCTGCTACAGATCACCCTCCATGACCCAGGAACACCACTCAGCCTTTCTGGAGACACTGGAAAACATGAAGGTCCTACCAAACACCCTGATCTTGGGAGATTTCAATTACCCTACCACTAACTGGGAAAACTACTTGAGTACAAACTCCCAGGCTCAGCGCTTCCTGGAATTTATCAACTCAAATCCCCTGGATCAGCTGGTAAACTCCCCTACCAGAGGCCACAACATATTGGACCTGGTCATCACCAACATGGGCAACAGGTGCTCCGTACCGGAGGTCAACCAGTCACTGGTTAAATCAGACCATAAACTAATCACCCTGGATGTCCACACCCCCACCACCACCCCCAACCAAGGAAACCACAGTGAAAAACTTTTCTAAAGCAAACTTCACCTTACTTAAGGCAGAGGTGGTAAGTTTCACACCCCCCGCTAAAGGATAACACTGCCCAAGATGCAGAATCCTTAATAATTGCACTCTATGAGCACCTACAAGAATGCATGGATCGTGCCATCCCTAGCAAAACCAAGACTCACTCCCCTAAGAGAAGAAAACCAGTCTGGTGGACCCCTGTCATAAACAGGTTATACAACAAAAGGAGGAAACTAGTTCAGAAAAAAAGCAAATCCCAAGAAGGAAAGACATCCCTGATCAGTATCAGTAAGAAACTAAGGTCCCTCAAAATCATCCAAGGCTAACTTCAAAAGAAAGATAGCAAAGGATTCAAAGGATAACCACAAAGCCTTCTTTAGCTATGTCAAGAAAATAAGTGACAACTCGCAGATATGCTGAGATAGTGCAAAATAGCACAAAATATGCTGAACCTACTGATATTGCCAACATACTGGCAGATAGATTCAGTGCAAACTTCACCTCCCTCTCACCTTCAAAAGGGCCCACAACAATACCGGAAAAGTGTAGTGTCCCGGAAATCACAGAAGCACAGGTTAAAACAGCCCTTTCAAAAGCCAAAAACACAGCATCAATGGGGCCAGATGGTGTCCCAGGCTGCGTCTTGCACGAACTACAGAACGAACTAAACCCCCCACCTAAACACGCTGTTCAACCTCAGCCTCTCCACAGGCTACATGCCCATAGAATGGCACACAATGGTTATTCCGCTCCACAAAGGAGGGGCCACAACTGACCCTGGTAACTACCGCCCCATAAGCCTGACTAGCCTGGTCTGCAAGGCTGTGGAGCGCATCATCATGGAACTCATTAACAAAGACATTGGGAACCTCCGAACACTTGACCCGACCCAGTTCGGCTTTAAGGGCAGATCATGCCTACTAAACCTAGTTGACCTCTGAGACAGTTACCAAGGCCATAGACGAGGGAAAGGTGGTTCACACAGCCTACCCTGATCTCGCCAAGGTGTTCGACACCATTCCTCACTCGGGTATTATAGAAAAACTCACCAGCATGAACATAAACCCCTACGTCACAAGATGGGTTGCCAAATGGCTTACACACAGAACTCACACGGTAAGAATAGCAGGCTCCAGGTCTGACTCTAAACCAGTCACAAGTGGTGTCCCGCAAGGCTCTGTTCTGGGACCCCTACAGTTTGGCATATATTTCTCAGAAGTACAGGCAAACACAGGAGGGCTATGGCTAACCAAGTTTGCCAATGACTGCAAACTGGGAGCCATAAATGACTCTCCGGCTGACACGGACATCCTCCAAAAAGGTCTTAACTGAGACAGACACCTGGTGTCAAAGTCATGGCCTCAAGCTAAATGCCAAAAAATGCATAGTCATCCCGTTTGGGAAACTAATAACCACATAGGCGGCAGCCCCCTTAATACAGAAGAGGTAATAAGAGATCCGGGGACCCAGGTAGACAGTAATCTCTCCTTTGACAATCATATTGCCAAAGTAGTTAGGAAAGCCTTTTATGTGGCCCATTTAATTACTAAGGGGTTCACATCTAGAAATAAAGAGGTTATAGTGCCCCTCTACTAGTCACGTATCAGACCCATCATAGAGTAAAATGCCCCATTTGGGATGTACCTCACAAGACACTTCCAACAGCTTGAAAGACCACAAAAGCACCTCACCAAGAGGATTACTGGCCTCAAACATATGCCCTATGCAGCCCGACTGAAAAAACTCCGGCTGTACTCAGTGGCATATCGCTTACTCACAGGTGATCTCTGCCTGACGTCCAAAGCCATGTCCAACTCAGAATTGATGGACATGCTCCACCTAAAGAAATCCAAGTCACTGCAAGCCACGCACTCTAGTAAGCTAAACCTCACCACAACAATAAATAGAACATACTGGAGAGAGAGATTCCTATCACAGAAACTCTCCATGCTTTGGAACAAAATTCCTAACTACATTAAGCAGAGCCCCTCACTAACACTCTTCAAAAGAAGCCTTGATGAGTGGATGGGTAACAGAAAATACACCCCTGGGATCACTTCATTGGCTCTGCTTGACAGAGGCTCAGTTAATTAATCAATGGGGCGGCGAAAGCCGACACTCTGGCTACGCTTATAAATGCCCTCGGGCAGACACCCTAGTACCTACCTATGAACCTATAAGCACTTACACGAGTGCATGGATTGTGCTATCCCAAACAGAGCCAAGACGCTATCCTCCACAAAAAAAAAAAAAAAAAAAAACTGTACAACAGAAGGAAGAAACTGTTGCAAAAGAGAGTAAAATCCCACGAGTGGAGGAGCTCCCTGGTTAGCCTCAGTAAGAAGCTGCGATCCATAACAAAATCTCCAAAGCTAGTTACGAAAACAAAATCGCCACTGATTCTAAAGACAACCACAAAGCATTCTATAGCTATGTCAAGAATCTCAATGGCAACAATCAGATCTGCTCTGAGTTACAGCACAATGGCACTAAATATACAGACCCAACTGATATTACCAACATCCTGGCAGATACCCCCTCTCACCCGCTAAAGAGCCCATCTCTATACCGGAAGAATGCAAAGCTTCTGTAATCACGGCTGCACAGGTAAAAAAACACACTCTCCAAAGCCAAGAACACAGCATACATGGGACCAGAAAACATCCCAGGCTGCTTTCTACACAAACTACAGAACGAACTGGCACCCTCACCTCAGGCTTTGTGCCTGCTGAATGGCGCACAGCAATTGTTATCCCACTCCACAAGGGGGGGGGGCCACCACGGACCCCGGGAACTACCGCCCCATTAGCCTGACGAGCCTCATTTGCAAAGTCATGGAACTTATAAACAAAGACACTGGTAATCTCCAAACTCTGAACCCCACCCAGTTCGGGTTTGTAAAAGGCAGATCATGTCTCCTAAACCTGACAGACTTCTTTGAAGCAGACACCAAAGCCGTAGATGAGGGTAAGGTGGTTCACACAGCCTATCTAGATCTTGCAAAGGCTTTCGACACCATCCCCCACTATGGAATTATAGATAAACTCACTAAACTAAGTATAAATCCCTATGTCACAAGATGGGTTGCCAACTGGTTCACTGACCGAACCCACACTGTGAAAGTAGCAGACTCCAAATCCAACTTCAGACCAGTGACAAGTGGAGTACCACAGGGTACAGTCCTGGGTCCTCTCCGATTTGGTATCTACTTCTCTGAAGTACAGGCTAATACAGAAGGTCTTTGGCTAACGAAGTTCGCAGATGACTGCAAACTAGGAGCCATAATCAAAACTCCTAACGATGTGGACATCCTACAAAAGGGCCTCACTGAGACAGATGCCTGGTGTCAGACATGGCCTCAAGCTCAATGCCAAAAAGTGCATTGCCATCCCCTTTGATAAAAACTCTGTACCCATGAACTACAACATAGGCGGTAGTATACTTAACACCGAAAGTGTGATAAGAGACCTTGGGACACAGGTGGACAGTAGTCTCTCTTTTGATAATCACATTGCCACAGTAGTCAGAAAATCCTTCTACGTGGCACACCTCATCACAAAAGGTTTCTCATCCAGAAAAAAAGAGGTCATTGTTCCTCTCTACTCATCACTCATTAGACCCATTAGAGAGTACAGCGCCCCTTTTGGTATGTACCTCACAAGACATCTACAACTGGAAAGGCCGCAGAAATACCTCACAAAGAGGATTACCGGCCTCAAACAGATGCCCTACGCAGACAGTCTCAAAAAACTCCAGCTTTACTCCATCGCATATAGTCTACTCAGAGGTGATCTCTGCCTAACATACAAAGCTATGTCAAACCCAGAGCTATTGGACATGCTCCACTTAAAGAAATCCCAATCCCTCCGAGCTACACGCTCTAGGGACCTAAATCTTGTCACCACAATAAACAGAACTTGCCGGAGGGATAGATTGCTGTCCCAGAGACTTCCCATGCTCTACAATAAACTACCTATCTATAGCAAACAAAGCTCTTCATTAGCACTCAAGAAAAATCTTGATTGGATGGGAAATGGGAAATTCACCCCGGGGATCACTTCTGTGGCTCTGTTCGACAGTGGCACAGCAAAACAATTTTCTTGGGTGGCAAAATCCAGGGTACCTTTTTGCTGGGCTTATATAGGCCACAGGGCCGATAGCCTAGTACCTACCTATGAACCATGTTGACATTGAGACCACTCAAGAGGCATCACAATGGACCTGCTTAATTTGTCCACAATTCCCGGGATGTGTGCTGCTAACATAAGGCGATTTGAAGAGACTGTCCATTTCCATACTCTCACTGCTTCTCGACAAAGAGGGTAAGATTTGGTTCCTCTTTGTTGATGTACCACACTACAGATATGATGTCCATCTGTACTGCAACTGTCCAGGCGGAGAAAGTCTTGAAAGGCCTGCAAAACTAGGAGGACTGCTCTCATAGCCAGGACAGTGATATACACCTGGGCCTCTATGACAGACCACATACCTTGGACTGTCCTTCCCAAGTAACCCCCCCTGAGCTGGGACATGTCTGTGGTTACAGTGGCCTTGGGGAGGGGAAGAAAAAAAAGAGATGGCCTTCGTGGAGTTGGTTTGAGTGAATCCACCATAAAAGGTATCTTTTGCATTCTCAAGTTATCTTGACTGGCATGGGTAATGGATGATACAAGAATGGACCACTGAGTTGAAGGAGTTCACTGAAGAATTCTCATATAGAACCTGGCCAGCGGGGACAATGGTGATAGTTGCTGCCATGGAACCTAAAGCCTGAAGTATGAGTCGGGCTGGAAGGGATGAATTTTATATCATTTTCTTGACTTTGGTTTGAATAAACACTCTGCAATCCCAAGGAAGAGAAGCTATCTGACTGTATACAAATGAGGACCAATTAACTCCAGACTGTGTGCTGGTGTAAGTTGCAATTGACAGATATTCCTAGATGGTAGCAAAGTTGAAGTAGTCTTTTGTCTGCATGAGCTGATACCTGGTTGAAGCAGTCAGGAGCCAGCTGTCTAGATATGGAAATACTCAGAATCCCAGCAGTCTCAAGTGAGCTGCTACAACTGCCATGCATTTGCTGAACACCCTGAGGGTGATATGACCAAAGAGCAGTGTTCTGAACAGATAAGCTGGCTACTAGTCAGAAGCATAGGTATCTCCTGGAGCACCTGTTCATTTTGATGTCATAATATGCATACTGAAGACCTATCGTGCACATCCAATCATCCATCTGTAGAAGAGGCAGAATGGACTGAACTGTGACCATCCAAAACTTTGTACACTGAACAAATTGGCCTAATTTTTAAGATAGAGTTTTGGTCTCAAGCCCCACTGTCTTTTTTGGCTCCAAGAAGATCCTTGACTAAGTTTCGGACCCTCTCCGGTCTGGGGGAACCTCTTGGATGACATTTTTCTAGCAGCTTTTTTTTTTTTTCCCTAGGGAAGCGGCTTCCCTCTGACTAGGTGAAACATCACGGATTTTCTTCTGAACTGTTGGAGCAGGTTGGGAAAACTGTACGATATAACTTCAGGGTATAATCCTCTGCACCCATGTATCTTTTGCAATAGTCAACCAGAAAATCTGCTGCAGGGATAGATGACCCCCCCCACTGCCTCCAGAGGGGGACAGTCAGTCCTCCTTTCAGCAGCATTGATACGGCCTACCTAAGAATCTCTAGATCCCTGGTACTGCGGACAACCTCCGCCACGATGGCAGCATCCTCTGCTCGAGTTCCCCCTCTGTCTCTAGGGAAACCATCTCCATGCGACTCCTGGGAAGGACTCTGGGGCTTTTTAAACCACATCTTTCTACCACCTCATTGGTTTCTAGAGAAAGGCCTTTGAGGGGTAGAAAAATGTACACCCATGGCAGACAGGGTCTTTTCTATATGTTCACACCTGGAGAGTGCGCCCTTAACCTTGGGGCCAAAGAGAGACATTCCGCCAAAGGGTACATTGACAAAAGAAGAATTAAATGATTCTGCAAAATCACACAAGTCTCCCGATGGTTATGCATGAACCTGCCTACCATGAGGTACCATCTGCAGCATGCAAGATCAACCTCATGGACAAATAAGATATAGATTTGGAGGGTGGCCAACTGCAAGGAAAAATATATTCCCTTCGTCAGAGGACATGGACCCCCAAAAGAGATTTGGTAAGCTCCTTGATCAAATCCCTTTGTAGTCTTGTAAAATATGCCTAATAATTCAGTGACCTAAGAGCGGAGGTTGGTGAAGCATAGACATGCTTCCCAAATCTGTCCAGCACCCTGGACTCTGTTAGGAGGATGGACAGAGGAACTCTGTTCCACTAGTTCCTTTCTTGTAGCTGCAGCAACAACCATGGTATCAACAGGTACTCCTTTACTCCAATGTGCACGGATTTTAAGAATGGCAAGCATCTTATATGGGCTATTAGGAATAGACTCAACCGTGTCTGCCTACTTCCGTGCCCGCTGAGAGACTAGTTCTAAGATCTTGCTGGCAAGATGGAGTCACCCTGGAGGTAGATGGGCCAGACCTGAAAGCCTTCAGAAAAAATGATTACTCCTTGGGAGGGGGGTATCAGAAGACCAACCAGCTCTGTTTGAGGAGCTCCAGGATATGTCCAAAGGAGATATCATCACGTGGTGATCTGGGAACCCCTTTCCCTCATGAAAATCAGTGTCCTCAGTGAAAGATTCCTGTGGGGAGTCTAAGTGCTTCCTTTTGCACATTCTCTGAGGAGTTTCCTTGATGGGGTGTTCTAGAGAATTATCGAAGAGATAACAAGGACCTGATTGGCTGGCTGAGGGCTAGTTTGGGTTAGCTGTCTCAAAACACAGAACAGAATGAGATAGTCATCTGATCCAATGGGGCAGGGTGGCTGTTCTTGAGGCACAGAGAAGACTCTCTCCACCACCTCAAATGCAGAATGCCTAGAAGACACAGAAGTCGATGGATCTGAAACTGAACTCACTCAGACTGTTGGCCCCTGTAGCCTCTGTCAGCAATCCACCCAAGGAGGGAGTCTGACCCGAGCTATCTAGCGCTAAGGCTCCGAATGGAAGAGACGGCTCCAAGAGCTTCAGAGTCAGCTCCAAGGTCCCATGGCTGCGCCAATGCTTCAGCTCAGAGTATCCCCTGAGCCAGTCAATTCAGTAGAATGAGAGTCTTAGTAACAATCTTTGGATCCGAAGAAGACACCCACATGGATTTTGGATTTGACAGTTCCAAAATGGAAGGACAGATCAGAGAAGGAGAAATCAAAGGGGAAATGGCTCGTAGTTGTCTCTCAAGCCCAAGGGGGGGGAGGTTGAATCCAAAAGGACTCTCATGTGTATTTGTGTTTTAAGGAACTTCCTCATCATCATGTCTGCATATGCTTCAGAAAGGCTCCTGAAGGATCTAAGAAAGGGGGGTAGTGGAAGGGGGTCTAGAATGCCTTTTTGGGTGACTCCAAGAAATGGATAGGGAAGCCTGAAAGAAACAGGCTCTGATGGCAATGGAGAAGTATGAATCTGAGAGGTGCCTTTTGGTTTATCAGGCTTCTTAGGGGTTTAAGACCCAGCAACAGATGAAGACTTTGAAGGAGAGAGACCCCTCAAAATTAACTTGTTCTTGCGATCAAGAAGGGACCAAGAGTTGAAGACAGCATCTAAATGCACAGGACCCAAACAAACACATTCTCTGTGGGCATCAGAATTTGGGGTCTTATGCCCACAGGAAATATTGAAATACACTTTTTAAAACCTGAAGGTTTCTCTGACATATTGTTGGCAGAAAGGGTTTTAAACTACTAGACACAGAAGAAAACTACCACAACAGAAAACCAGTACCTATACACTAACCAAATAACTATAATAAGAAACAAAAAACAAACATGAATATCCTTTGTCTAGTTTTGCTTCCCTTTTCTCTTTTTTTTTTTTTTTTTTTTTTAGCTAACCAAGACACAACAGAAAAGCTACCGACAATGGTAGATAAGAGTACTCAAAAAGTACAAAAGCTAGCTGTAAAAAGTTAACTAAAGAAAACTATAATAAAGAGTAACAATCAGGATTAATGCTGGAGAAAGGAAAGAGACAGTTAAATTATAAAAAATATATATATCAAGATTCACAGGCCACAAGAAAAAAAACTGCAATATAACACTCAAGAGTTCGCAATCCACATCTGTACCCAATGGCAGCAACAAGATCTCAGGTATGTTAGGTTGGTGAGGCATTCTGGATAAACGGAGGAGCTTAATAGTTCTAGGATTCAATACTCTGGAAGAAGAGGCAGAGATGGATCAGAGTCTCGGATCCAAACCCATCAGTTGAGGAATGAATGAAAATGACTATCAGATTTCACATTACATATGGGCATTGCCCTTAACAAGACATACATTTTTCATTTATTGCATCACAGTTTGTGTAGCATACATCATCATAAAGACATATTTATATAAACATGGATTACATTCTGACTAGAGTGGTCCTTTACATTACCTTTTTTAAGAGACTTGCAGTGTTTTGGTAGACATTACCTTCATGAATAAAGAAGTTATGTCCTTACCATAACGTTCCATGTGGAGTGTTCATCTCGCCTTGGTTATTACACATGGGTTCGGAGCCGATCCTCGGCTCCGTGCCGGCCGACTGCAAGCTCTGCATAGAGAAGAAGCTCGAGGTCATCTAATACCCACAATCCCCCTCTGCCTTTACCTCAGATCTAGTTTGCAAGCAAACCAGACATAAAGAACACGCACACATGCCAAATCTATATACATACATGTACATATATACAAACATACACAAGTGTATGATAATAACACCACCAATGCAACAGCAGAAGGAGAATACTCCAGACCAGGCACCAAACTGAACGTTCTTCCTAAGGGTGGGAGGGGTGGGAGTGTAATAACCAAGGCGAGATGAACACTCCACATGGAACGTTATGGTAAGGACATAACTTCTTTATGTGAGAGTGTTCAATCTCGCCTTTGTTCTTACACATGGGTAGCGTCCCTAGCTCCATGATCCTGAGGAACTCAAGGGAGAACGTTCTTGAGCACAGTGGAACCAAAGGTTGCCCTATCCCTAGAAACCCTGTCCACTTTGTAATGAGAGATAAATGTATGTGGTTTAGCCCAAGTAGCAGCCGCACAGATAGTGTCTAGTGGTAAGCGAGCTGCGTGAGCCAAGGATGTAGAAACTGATCTGGTGGAATGTCCTTTGGGTTTGACTGATAATGTTTGATCAGAGGCCTCATAAACATATGTGATACAGTCAGTTAGCCATTTGGAAAGAGTTCGTTTTGTAACTGCAAGACCCTTTCTGCTGTCAGCAAAAGCTACAAATAGTTGATCAGACTTCCTGTGATCTTTTGTTCTATCCAAATAAAATCTGAGTTGTCTATGGACATCCAGTTTGTGCAACATATACTCCAATTTATTAGAGTGGTTCTTAAAGAAGGTGGGTAATTCAATGGACTGATTAATATTACTAGAAGAGCAAACTTTGGGGAGAAAGGATGGATTAGTGCGTAGGGATACTCTGTCCGAGTGAAATATTAAATAAGGATGTCTGACAGAAAGAGCCTGAAGCTCAGACACTCGTCTAGCAGATGTAATGGCCACTAGAAATAGAGTTTTCCATGACAAAAATTTCAATGTGCAACTTGAGGCTGGTTCAAAGGGTGGCAACATCAATTTAGAGAGTAACAGGTTCAAATTCCACGGTGATGTCGGACTTCTGACTGGTGGTCTGATATGAAAAGAACCTTTTAAAAAGGCTTTGCAAAGTCTGTGAGCCATAATAGGCGCACCACATTCCTCTACATGATAGTTAGAAATGGCAGCTAACTGTACTTTTAAAGTAGCAGGGGTAGCTCCCTCATGAAATAGTTCAGTCAAGAACTCCAAAATCTTGTTTAACGGAGCTATAACAGGGTCCAAATGATGTAACTCCGCCCAGAAGACAAAACGTTTCCACTTACTGGTGTAAGTCATTGTAGTGGAAACTTTATGAGAAGCCACTAAAATATCTTGAACCGCCGATGTAAGGGGAACAGACCTGGCTAGAAAGGGAAGCGGAGCAGCCAAGCTGCTAGATGGAGAGATTCTAGAGATGGGTGAGGAACTCCTGATGAGTGGGTCAGTAGATCTGGCTCTGGGTCCAGCATCCAAGGTCCCCGAATGCGGTGATGCAATAGAAAGGGGAACCAAATTTGACGAGGCCAGAACGGGGCAATGAGAATAATAGTCCTCTGAAGGTTGTTGGCTTTCTGTAGAAACTTTGCAATCAGGGGAAATGGAGGAAAAGCATATAGGAGACCCGGGGGCCAATCGTGCACCAGCGCGTCCCTGGGGACTTCCCCTGGAGGGGGTAATAGGGCAAAGTAGCTCCTGCATTTGGCATTCATTGGAGACGCAAACAGATCGCAGGTAGGCTGGCCCCACTTGCGAAAAATCATTCTCGCAACTGACTGTTTGAGGGACCACTCGTGAGGCAACAGTATTGCCCTGCTCAGCCTGTCGGCTATGACGTTGGATGACCCCGGGATGTGCGTTGCGATCAGAAAGCGACCGGTGGACTCCGCCCATTGCCAAATTCTCATGGCCTCTCTGCATAGTTGGTAAGACCTGGTTCCCCCTTGCTTGTTTATGTACCAGACTACGGACATGTTGTCTGTCTGAACTGCAATGGTCCCTGGAGGAAGAAGGGGAGCAAAGTGTTGCAACGCCAAAAACACTGCCCTCAACTCCAGAACATTGATGTGCAGATTGTACTCCATATTGGTCCATTCGCCTTGGACTGTCTGTCCCTGAAAGATGCCCCCCCCACCCTATCAGGGAAGTGTCCGTGGTTATCGTCGCTGACGGTGTGGGTAGCACAAATGGTCTTCCGCTGGACAGGTTGCAAGTCTGTAACCACCACGTTAGGTGTGATTTGCATGTTTTCGTTATCAATATTTCGTGGGTCAGAGGAAGTTGTTGGAATGACCATTGTGCAAACAGAAGCCATTGTAGCACTCTCATGTGCAGTCTTCCCAATGGTATCGCAATGAGAGAAGCTGCCATGAGACCCAAGACTTTCAGAACAAGCTTTGCCGGAGACTTTTTGGACGACAGCAGAAGAGAAATGTTGTTTTGAAGTGCTACTATCCTTTCTGTAGGAAGTCTTAGAACTAAATGATGCGTATCTAATTCCGCTCCTATGAATAAGATATGCTGTGATGGCTGTAGCAAAGATTTTTCGAAATTTACTGAAATTCTGAGGTGTGTACAAAGTTGTAGGGTGTAATCCCTGGCCTGTATCAGTTGACGCCTGGTGGTGGCAGACCGGAGCCAGTCGTCCAGATACGGAAACACCTGGAATCCTAGGCGTCTCAGATGAGACGCTACCACTGCCATGCATTTGGTGAAAACCCTGGGGGCTGTGGTCAGACCAAAGGGCAGGGCCCGAAACTGATAGTGACTGGCTCCCAGCCGGAAGCGCAAATGATCCCTGGACGCCCTGGCCATTTTGATGTGGTAGTATGCGTCCTTCAGATCTATTGAGCACATCCAGTCGTCCTTCTGTAAGAATGGTAGGATCGATTGAAGCGTGACCATTCGGAACTTTTCCTTCTTGACAAAGGTGTTGAGATCGCTTAGGTCCAGAATCGGCCTCCAGTCCCCTGTCTTCTTTGGAACTAAAAAGAACCTTGAGTAAGTTCCGAATCCTATTTGGTCCGCTGGGACTGGTTGGATGACTCTTTTTTCTAGCAGCTTTGAAATTTCCGTAGCTGCTGGCTCTCGCAGATGGGATGGTACATCTGGGAGTTTTCTTTTTGGAATGGGGGCGGATAGAAAAGGGATTTTGTAACCTCTGGTAACAACACTTTTTACCCAATTGTCTGAAGTAAGGTTTTGCCAGGCCTGAGGGTATAAAGCTAAGCGACCCCCGACTGCCTCCAGAGCAGGACAGTCGGGCCTCCTCTCAGGAGTGCTGAAAAGGCTTCCCGGGGGGTATCCCTGTCACCTTGGTTTTGCGGACCCCCTCTGCCGCCCGGGCGGCGTCTTCCACCTCTGCCCCCTCCTCTGCCTCTAGAGGGGGCATCACCCTGTGTGTTTGGGAAAGATCCTTGGGGTTTTCGAAACCACATTTTCCCACCACGTTGCCCTTTGGGGTACGGTCTAGAAGGGGTGGAAAAACGGACTCCGACAGCAGACAGAGTCTTTCCCTCCTGTTCACACCGGGTAAGGGTCTCCTTTACTTTAGGGCCAAAGAGTGTGGCTCCATCAAATGGGGCGTTAGTAAAGGAAGACTTGAAGGCTTCCGCAAACGAACATAAGCGCATCCAGGATTGCCTACGAAGAGCAATCGCTGAAGCCGCTGCCCTACTCGATCCTTCGGCTGCGTATGACATCAGCCTCATGGACGAGTTTACAATGGATGTAAGGGTATTGAGATGTGCTGTAACTTTCTCTGAAACCGCAGGATCTGTAGTACCCTGGAGGGTATCTCCCAACTCTGACTAGATCCCTCTGTAAGCGAGTAAAATGAGTCAAATAGTTCAGGGAACGCATAGAGAAAGCCGCTGAACTAAAAATGCGCTTCCCGTATCTGTCCATGGTCCTAGAATCTCTGTTAGGTGGATGGACAGATGAGGAAGACTCCGACATCTCCTTTTTCGTGGCCGCTGCCACCACCATGGCGTCCACTGGAACTCCTTTAGTGAGGTAAGCCTTGTCCTGGGGTGCAGTGATGTACTTATTAGGCTTCCTAGGGACTGGTTCCACCATCAGGTGTCTCCCACGCCCTTCGAGCAATCAACTCCATTAACTCATCGAAGGGCGGAGTGACCCAGGAGGAGGAAGGGCGAGCACCAAATGCCTTCAGCAAGACTGACTTATCCTCAGAAGGGGGGAGGGACTGCCAGTCACCTCTCTGTTTTAGGATCACCAAGATGTCAGAAAAGGAGACATCTTCTGAAGGTGACTTAGGGGACCCTTCTGACTCGTCCAAGTCAGTATCGGATGTCAAAGATTCTTGTGGAGAATCTAAGTGTCTCCTCTTACACAATCTTTTCCTAGGGACTTCTTCGTGGGGAGCATCCGAAGAAGCCTCCGAGGAAGAGGGGGCACCCTCCGACACCGGTGCTCGACGCTTGGATGTAGCCGTAGGTGCAGAGGAGGATAACGGTCCTTTATGGGGAGGAGAAGCTGTCCCTGCTGATGTGGTTGTCTGGGTAGACAACACCTTCCTCATGAGGTCGAAGGCCCCCGGGTCCCGAGTCGAGGTATCTCCCGGTTCCGAAGAAATGGGAAGAATCCCCGAAACAGGAACCGAAGGCACCGACCCCGAGGACGGAACCGAGTTGATCCGCGCCAAAGCTCCGAGAGGGAGTGTCGGAACCGAAAAATCGGTCCGACTCTCGGTCCCGGAACCAAGGATGGATCTTCGGCTCCGAGACTCCAGTACCAGCTCGGACGGAGTCGAGGTGAACGGTGCCGACCGAGAAAAGGACGGTTCTGGCACCGAGGGCTCCACAATCATCAGTTCAGCTTCTTCCGGCTCCGAAGACTGGACAGGTCTCGGAGGAGGAACAGATGGAGATAGTGGAAGGCCTTCAAGTCTCGACACCAACTGAGAGGAGACCGAGATGAGCTTGGATAAGGCCGTATTCTCCATCAATTTCTGCACCACACGGTCCACATCGGTGTCGGAGAGGGGCCTGGAAGAACGAGTCGAAGGGATCGAAGACGGAGCCGACCTCAACAGAGTCGGTGGAGGGAACTCAGTCACCGGTTCCAAGACTCGGGGCTCGGAAACTGCCAACAGTTGAACACTCGGCCCCGAAGTCTGTGGAACCGGTGATCTAACTTTACCCGAAGAGCTCGGAGCCGATGACTTGGGCTCCGACGTCTTCGATTCCTTCGAGGATTTGGATGCCTGGTCTAAAGCATCCAGAGCCTCCTGGAAAGAAGGTTTTAATAACCCTCTGTCCATCAGTTTCCTGCGCCTATCTGTCATGACCCTCCCACTAAAAGAGTGACAAATAGAACAGTCCTCTTGTAAGTGGAGAGGGCCAAGGCAGTAGACACAAGAACTGTGGTTGTCAGTAACTGACATTTTTTGGCCACACTGGCAACGTTTAAAGCCTGATTTAAGTTTCTCAGACATTTTCCAGTAAGAGAAAAAAGTCAAGTCCAGGATAAAAGTCAAGTCCAAGAGAAAAAAAGTCAAATCCGATGTAAATGTCAGTCCGGTTGTCTAATTTAAGTAGGGGTGGTAGGCCCCGAAAGACTCTAACCAGTTAAACAAAGTTAAACAAAGTTAACGGTACCGAGAATTTCTCTCTACACACACACCATACACTAAATATACTACAGGTAATTTTTGAACAACTTTTCTTAAAAAATAAAGTTATATCTTATCTGAAGATGCTCGAGCTAGCTCCCAGCGATGCGAATGCAGCAGCGGCAAACTAGATCTGGGGTAAAGGCAGAGGGGGATTGTGGGTATTAGATGACCTCGAGCTTCTTCTCGATGCAGAGCTTGCAGTCGGCCGGCACGGAGCCGAGGATCGGCTCCGAACCCATGTGTAAGAACAAAGGTGAGATTGAACACTCACATATAATAATTTCGGAGGTATTTAAACCTCTCTGTTATAAAACACTTTTTATCATTCTTACAAAAGAAAAAAAAAAGAAATACCTGGAAGTTCCACGAGTTCCTAACAGTCCACAGCCCTAGATATGTAATTTGTCAATGGGGGGGGTAACTTCCATACCATGCCCTAGCAACACAGCAAGGTTAGTAACAAAGACACACGAAAGACTGGAAGAATTAAAGGGGGGAGGTACCACTTTGACAAGCTACATTTCAACAGAGTTATCAGGCAGACGTGTCCTCCCTTGTTATTTGCTTTATGTTTAGTGCAAGGGACTCAAACTCAATGACATAACTGGTATGGTAATCATGAAAAGTTAGCCTTGCTTGCAAATGACAGTTTGTTTTTGGTAAATCCAGGAAAGGACATTTTGGAATTGTGGAACATTACGCTAGACTATTTCAGGTCTTTTTGGGATGCAAAATAAATCAAGATAAAGCCTATAGCAATAAACTGTGTACCCACATGAGTTAGCTCAGCAATACCCATAGTGGGATACATTAAGATGAACTATCAACATGCATGAATTAAAAAAAGATTCCGTTATTGTAGCTACGGATATGTGATCAGAGAATAAATAAAAGACAACACAAAAACTGAGAAGCTAGATGGTTAGCAAGATAGAAACAATAAAAAAGGTTTTTAGTCCCTCTAGTTACATTTGTCCCCCCCCCCTTGGGACTCAGTGCTCCACATCCATGTTGGATCCATCATCTTACCTGCTACCCTCCCTGGACTTACTCTGGCATTGTTGGGGTCAGATGTGGATCCTAAGAGCACCCTAGGGGCTCGGCCATCTTTGCAACCACCCTCATGTTTTTATTCTGCCCTCTTTATATGCCCTACCCCCTCCCTGCCTCATCCCTGTGCTGATTATATCGAATGGTAACGCTCCACTTTGGGATAAGACTCCTCTAAAGGAGTGTCATCAACAAGGACAGGCACACCCACACCTCCCTGCCACTCCATCAGTTGCCTGAACCACTACACAGACCTGGGTCAACTGGGATGTACAGAGATTTAGCCCTGTACTTCACTGGGTAAGACACATTTTTTTACCAACCAGAGGAGAAGCTGCAGTTGATAACTGAAACTTGAAGGAATTTGAGTAGGAAGAAAACTAGAGGAAAGTGGGATAAGTTGATTCTCCCCATAGAGCAAGGTAGTTTAGAATTACCTGATTAGAAAGGATACTTCAGAGCTACACAGTTAAAGCTTTTATATGTAGCATAAGTAGAAGGTTAAAAATCTGTGTGGAAAGGGATGATGATG
This sequence comes from Protopterus annectens, assembly GCF_019279795.1. Lineage (NCBI taxonomy): Eukaryota > Metazoa > Chordata > Ceratodontiformes > Protopteridae > Protopterus > Protopterus annectens. Next base: position 569,945,388 of record NC_056739.1, on the reverse strand, counting down.
AAATGGGGAGGGTATTTCAGAAAAATAGACATCAAGGGTCTTGACTAAAGTCCTTAAGGAAACAGCAACAAACTTTAAAGATTATTATATTAATAAAGTAGCAGAAACTATTCTAAGAACTAAGCCAACATGGGAATGGAGAAAGGAGATTTTACCAAGAGAGATGACTCCAAGTAAAGGTACAGAGAACAGACAAGGGGGCTGCAATTTACTGAAAGACATACCTAAGAAACCAAGTTACTGGATTCAAACAACAAGGGAAGGAAAAGTAATACAGTGGGATAAGACCAAGCGGAAGTCTGGACTGCAGGTTAGAGGCTGCCTTCTCTACCAGGAACTGGCAACAATGAATAAGCAAAAAACGATAGGTTCATAGGTTCTAGGCTATTGGTCCTAGGGCCTATATAAGCCTAGCCAAAAAGGAACCCAGGCTTTCGACACCTAGGAAAATTATTTTCCTGTGCCACTGTTGAGCAGAGCCACAAAAGTGATCCCCGGAGTAAATTTCTTATTTCCCATCCAATCATCAAGATTTTTCTTGAAGATTGCTAATGAGGAGCTTTGTTTGATATAGATAGGTAGTTTGTTCCAGAGTATGGGAAGTCTCTGGGACAGGAATCTGCATTTAATGCAAGGCCAGCTCTGGTAAAGTTTTTAATAGTCTAGAAAAGGGGTTGCTGTTAAAAAGTGATAATTAGCAGGGTGTATAAAATACTATATAGGTTCATAGGTTCATACTAGGCTATCTGCCCAAGGGCATTTATAAGCCTAGCCCATAGTTATGTGGCTTTCGCCACCCCTTTAGTTTGAATAAAAACTATGCCTATTATTTTGCTGTGCCTCTGTCAAGCAGTGACACTGAAGTAATCCCTGGGGTATATCTGCGATCTCCCATCCATTGGTCAAGATTCCTCTTGAACAAGGCCAGCGAGGTGCTCTGCCTCACATGTACCGGGATTTTGTTCCACAGCATAGGGAGTCTCTGGGTGATGAATCTGTCCCTCCAGCACGTTCTATTTATAACCGTGTCAAGGTTTAAGTCTCCCGCCCTTGTGGTTCTGAGGGATCTAGATTTTTTGAGGTGAAGCATATTCATCAAATCTGGGTTTGACATGGCCTTATATGTCAGGCACAGGTCACCTCTGAGCAAGCGGTATGAGACTGAATAGAGCTGGAGTTCTTTCAGTCGGGCAGCATAAGACATATTTTTGAGACCCTTTATCCTTTTGGTAAGGAACTTTTGGGGCCTTTCAAGCTGCAGCAGGTGTCGGGTCAGATACATTCCGAACGGGGCATTGTACTCAATCATAGGTCTAATGAGTGATGAGTACAGGGGGACGATGACCTCCCTTGATCTAGATGTGAATCCCTTCATGATCAGGTGGGCAATATAGAAGGTTTTCCTAACTACTTTAGCAGCAGGAGTGTCAAACGAAAGGCTACTGTCAACCTGGGTCCCCAGATCCCTGATGACTTCTTCTGTGCTCAGTGGATTGCCACCTATATGGTAGCTAGGGGTAACCTTGTTTTTCCCGAAAGGTATGACTATGCATTTCTTGGCGTTTAACTTTAGGCCATGGCTCTGGCACCAGTTATCCGTTTCTGTGAGGCCCTTCTGAAGGATATCTGTGTCAGATGTGTTTTCTACTATGGCGCCCAGTTTGCAGTCATCTGCAAACTTTGTCAGCCATAACCCTCCTGTGTTTGCTTGTACTTCAGAAAAGTAGATGCCGAACAAGAGTGGACCCAGGACTGAGCCCTGTGGGACACTAGTGACAGGCTTTGTGTCTGACATGGCTCCAGCAACTCTGACCCTGTGGGTTCTGTCACTTAGCCAGTTTGCAACCCATCTTGTGATGTATGGGTTTACATTCAAGCTGATGAGTTTTTCGATGATACCCGAGTGGGGTATTGTGTCGAAGGCCTTTGCCAGGTCGAGGTAGGCTGTATGGACTGCCTTTCCCTCATCAATGGCCTTGGTGACTGTCTCGAAAAAGTCAACCACGTTTAAGAGGCAGGATCTGCCTTTGACAAAGCCAAACTGGGTTGGATCCAAAGTCTGCAAGTTCCCTATGTCTTTATGAGTTCCATTATGATCCTCTCCATGACTTTGCAGATAAGGCTTGTCAAGCTAATGGGGCGGTAATTTCCAGGGTCGGTGGAGGCACCGCCCTTATGGAGTGGGATCACAGTCGCCGTGCGCCACTCCTTGGGTACGTATCCTGAGGTGAGGCTAAGATTAAACAGCTGTCCTAATTGTGGGTTTAATTCCTCGTTGAGTTAGTGAAGCACACAGCCGGGGACACCATCCGGTCCCATGGATGCTGTGTTTTTGCCTTAGTGAGAACAATTCTCACCTGGGCATTGGAGATGTTTGGGGGGCTACAATCCTTTGGTATAGATATCTCTCCTTTTGGGGAAGTTTGCACTGAACCTGTCAGCCAGTATGTTGGCAATGTGTAAAGGTTCAGTAATTTTCACATCATTTTGAACTAATTCTGAGCATACCTGGGAGTTTCCTCCTAGGTTTCTGACATAGCTAAAGAAGGCCTTATGATTGTCTTTTGAGTCCTTGGTGATTTTTCTCTCAAAATTTGTCTTGGATGATTTTATGAGAGCTCTTAGTTTTTTACTTATGATGATCAAAGGTGTCTTACCTTTCAAGGATTTTGCTCTATCTTGTAGTAGCTTACTGCTGTTGTTGTAGAGCTTGTTTATGGCTGGGGTCCACCAGACTGGACGCTTGCCTTTGGTACAGAGAGTCTTAGTTTTGTTTGGGATAGCCTGATCCATGCAGTCCTGTAGGTGCTGGTAGAAGGCATTTGTAAGTGATTCAGCGGTTCGAGTAATATTTACCACTGGTTCAGGGGCCTTAAAGGAGACCACACTAGTTTTTAGAAGTGTGAAGTCAGCTTTTGAGAAGTTTTTCACTGTGGTCTTTTTTGTTTCAGGTGGGGGCGGGATGAGGACCTCCAGCGAGATTAGTTTATGATCTGATCTCACCAGTGAGGGGTACACACTTCCGGTGTTGAACATTTTGATCCCATGTTCGTGATGATGAGATCAAGTATGTTTTCTCCTCTTGTGGGGATGGTGACTAGTTGTTCCATGGCATTTGAGTTTATGAACTCCAGGAATTTTTGGGTTAGAGTGTTTGGGCTTGAGTAGTGTTCCCAGTCTATATTAGGGTAGTTGAAGTCACCTAGTATGATGGTGTTTGGAGATACATTTATCCCCTCCAATGTTTTCAGGAAGGCCATATGAGGTTCCTGAGTTTGAGAGGGTGGCCTGTAACATGCTACAAATTGCAGAGCAGTCTTGCCTATGGTTAATTGCACCTGGATGGTCTCTGATGCATCGTGCGTTGCCACAAACCTTGAGGTGTGGGTGTCCTTTATGAATATGGACACCCCCCCTCCTTTCTTGGTGTTGTCCGGATTTTGGGGCCGGAACGCATGATATGAGGTGAAAAGTACAGTTTTGTACCTACCATAAATGTAGATGTTCGAAGATCCACATTGCTGCAGTCCTAACACTTGGGTAGTCCGCTGTCCCAGTCGGCCCGAATACCAAAGTATAAGGCTGACGTCGGTCAAGGCGCATTTGTCTGACATCAGGACGTCAGGGTACAAATGCGCATGACCGACGTCATATCCTCAGTCTTTTCTTGCCCCAGATGTCAGAAGACCCTAAAAAGATAAGGCCAAAACCAAAAAACACCAAAACACTCCTGTACCTAATATATGTACAATATATACAAATTTACAAAAATAGAACCTCACCCACACAACCACCCCTAAACACAGAGGGAAGGAGGGAGGGAAAATTGGACTGCAGCAATGTGGATCTTGAACATCTACATTTATGGTAGGTACAAAACTGTACTATGTTCTTCATCTCACATTGCTGCAGTCCTAACACTTGGGTAGAATCCCAAAGCAGAGGTAAGGGAGGATGGCTAAACTATAATGAGGCAGGAGCTGCCAAAATGCCCTGCAACACAGCAGTGGCAAAACCAGCCCTGGACTTAGAATAGAGAGGAAGGTGGTAATGCTTGGAGAAAGTATGCACTGAACTCCAAGTAGCTGCCTCCAAAATATCCTTAGTTGCCACCCCTTAGAAATGCTGTTGAAGTGGCAGTAGCCCTAGTGGAATGAGGCCTAATCCCAGCTGGAATCTCCTTGCCATGATGGGAGTAACAGAATGCAATGCAAAACCCAATCCACTTAGATATAGTTTGTTTTGACACAGGCTTGCCCTGAGAACTCAAAGCAAAAGAAACAAACAACTGCTGAGACTGCCTAAAATCCCTAGTCCTGCTTAAATAATAGCAACTGCCTGTGTACATCTAAAGTGTGCAAAATCGTTTCCCCCCTATTTTGGGGATCTGCATAGAAAGTAGGCAAATGAATAGTTTGGTTTAAAGCCACACTAGAAACCACCTTAGGCATAAATGAAGGATTAGTGCGTAATGATACCCTATCCTTATGAAAAATCAAAAATGGCTCAACCGCAAAAAGGGCCTGCAATTCAGAAACCCTTCTTGCAGAAGTAATGGCCAACAAAAAAGCAGTCTTCCATGACAAGTATTTCAACTCAGCAGTAGCCGCAGGCTCAAAAGGTTGTAGAGTAAGTTTCTCCAACACAAAATTGAGGTCCCAAGCAGGAGTAGGAGCTCTCACGGGGGTCTTATATTCTTTGCCCCTCTAAGAAATTGCTTGAACAAAGGATGAGAAAATAATGGTGGGTCACAATCATAGTGAGCTGAAATTGCTGCAGCATGAATCTTAATGGAAGAGAAAGACAAACCTTTGTCCAATAGCTCAGTAAGATATTGAAGAGCCACACTCAAATTAGGCTCAGAAACATCCAAATCCTTTGCTGCAGTCCAAAATAAAAATCTCTTCCATTTTTCTGCATACACTTTACGTGTACTAGGTCTTCTGGCTTCCATAATCACATTCAAAACTTGTTGAGGAAGTTGAGACCTGCTGTGGTTCAAAACAGAATATGCCAGGCTGTTAGATGAAGAGAGTGAAGCTTGACATTGAGTAGATGACCGTCCCTCTGAGACAAAAGGTGTGGAATTAAAGGTAAAGGCCATGGAGGCTTTCTTACCAGATTCCTCAGTAATGGGTACCAGTGTTGCCGAGGCCAATCTGGAGCTATCAAAATCATCCTTGGCTTGTCTTGTCTGACCTTTAGGAGTACCTTTGGGAGGAGAGGCAGAGGTGGAAAGGCATACACATGAAGATTTTCCCAACTGAACGAAAGAGCGTCCACTTTCCAAGCTGTGTGATGAAACCTTTTTGTGCAAAACTTTGGCAGCTGGTGGTTTAGTGGAGAAGCGAACAGATCTATGTCTGGAGTTCCCCATGGCACTGTCAATTTTTGCAATACATGAAGATCCAGTTTCCACTCGTGGGGATCCATGATTTGCCTGCTTAACACATCTGCTAAGGAGTTCTGTGCTCCTGGCAGAAACCTCGCCTGAAGAGTAAGCTGCAAGCTGAGCGCAGTCTCCCACAAAATCATTGCTTGCCTGCATAGAGGATAAGAATGTGTTCCCCCTTGCTTGTTGATGTACCACATGACAGTTGTGTTGTCTGTTAGAATCAACACCTGCCCTGGAAGAAGTAACTCCTTGAAAGCCATCAATGCAAACTGGACTGCTAACATCTCCTTCATGTTGATATGTAGATGCTGTAGTCTGGCAGGCCACTTGTCTTGTATCCACTTTCCATTCAGATGAGCTCCCCAAGCTATGTCTGAGGCATCTGTCGTTAGAATCTGACTCGCCTCTGGCCGGGTCACAGAGAGTCCCTTGTTTAGGTGACATTCCTGAGCCCACCACAAAAATTCCTTTTGAATGCAAGGTATTATTTGAATGACAGTGTCCAGATCCCGGCAGTGCTGTGTCCATACATTTTTGAGATACCATTGTAGCTTCCTCATATGCAGTTTAGCATTGGGAAGCACCAGAATACAAGATGCCATGAACCCTAATGCTTGAAGGACTGTCCTTGCAGTCAGCACGGACTGATGAGATAGTTGATGGAAGTAAAGGGATAGACTCTTTTGTTTGTCCGGGGTTAAAAAGGCCATCTGGGCTGCTGTATTCAGTCTCACACCCAGAAAGCACATGTCTTGAGAGGGTACTAGACTGGACTTTATTTCGTTCACAGAATACCCCAGGCATCTTAGCACTGCTATCACATATTCCAGATGCTGAAGAAGCTCATCCTTTTCTTGAGCCAGAATCAGACAGTCGTCCAAGTAAGGATAGATTTGTATTCCTTTTAGCCTGAAAAAAGCTACAACTGGAGCCAGAACTTTTGTGAATACTCTGGGCGCAGTAGATAAGCCAAAGGGCAATGCAGAGAACTGATAATGGGAATTTCCAGCTCGGAACCGCAGATACTTTCTGCAACTGAGTCTGATAGGCACATGAAGGTAAGCCTCCTTGAGATCTAAAGTTACCATCCAGTGATCTTTGCCCAGCAGAGGTAAAAGCTGTTGTAACGTCAGCATTTTGAACTTGGGAATGTCCAAATAAGTGTTGAGGATAGACAAATCCAAAATTGGTCTCCACGTGTTCCCCTTTTTTGGTACTAGGAACAGGCGAGAATAAAATCCTAGGCCCCTTTCTGGCACAGGAACCGGCTGAATGGCCCCTATCTGGAGCAACAGAGAAATTTGCTTGTGAGCCTCTTTTCTTTGCATAGGAGGAATGTCTGGCATGCCTTTGAAAGGAGGCAAGGTATGGAAATAAAACCTGTAACCGTGGTGAACGATATCCAATACCCATCTGTCTTGGGTAATAACACTCCAATTTTCTTTGAAAAGCGCCAGCCTTCCTCCCAAAGGTGCTGCCAGACGAGAAGGCTCTGGCAGCTGAAAAGGCAAGTCATTGGGTCTGCTTACGAAAGGACTGACCCCTGCCCTCACCAGAAGACTGGGCAGGCGAACTGCCTGTTCTAGGCCTAAAGAACCTTGAGCTCTGCCCCTACCACGTCTAGATCTACCCCTAGACTGAGAATCATAAGAAGGATAAGTCCACCCCTTAGTAGGCCAATTTCTACTAAACTTTGGAGGCTGAACCTGCAAAAATCTTTAACAGTCTGCATAGACTTAGCCTTGTCCTCCATTTTCTTTAAAACTGCGTCCACAGGCACCAAATAACACATCAGATTGTAAAGGAGCATCTAAAATCCTTGTCTTTACATGTTCAGCTAAATTCTGATCCCTGAGCCAGGCGTGCCTGCGAAGAACAGAACCAGTGGCTGCCACCCTCGAAGAGGCCTGTACAGCATCAAAACCACATTGCAAGGAATGCTTACCCACCTGTTCAGAAACATGAACTAAATCCTGCAACTCTTTACACTCAATACCTTCCGCCAGAGCATCTACCTTAGACTTCAATTGTGAAAGGAGATAATTTTGGTATTTCAACATGTGAAACTGGCAATTCAAAGCCCTCATGGCTAAAGTGGAAGAAGTATACACCTTTTCCCCCATCTATCCAAAGCCCTTGCCTCTTTATCAGAAGGAACAGGATTTTTAACAACAGAAGCCTTAACACCTTTAGGGCCCTGAGAAACAGTTTCTGGGTCTGCCCTAGGACTCTTAAAAAGATACTTATGAGCTTCAGGCACCCTATAATACCTGTCCGGTTTAACTGGGGCAGGAGGCAAAGAATCAGGGTTCAGGGAAGCCTCTGCAAAAACATCCTCTACCACATCCAGAACAGGAGGTATAGCTAAAGGCCTATGCTGGGGTAGAAACAAAATTCCCTAAGCCTTTTCCTAGAATCAGAGAAATCTTGACCTTCCCATTTAAAATGCTCCCTCATGGAATGAAGAGTCTCTGAAAAAGAAAAATCCTCAGGAGGAGAAGCCGAAGGTGTAGAGTCATCCACATCAGAATCAGAATAAGGAGGATACTCCTGCAAGTCTTCAGCCGAAGACTCAGAAGCCTCCGAACACTGCTCAAAACTCTCAAGCTCAGGTTCCACCCTAGGCCTCTTATCAGGGGGGGGGTATAGAACCTCTAATCATAGTAATCAAATCTTCTGCCATTTTAAGCATATGTTTCTTAGGCAGAGACCCTGAAGAACTAGGGGAGACCTCCACTGAAGTTAACCCTGGCCTGCCTCTAGAAGGAGTCTTGGAAACAGAAGGGGAGGGCCTAACCACCTTAGGAAGGGAGGGCAAAACAGCTACCTGAGAAGCCCCTTCAGCTTGGCCTACCTCCTGAGAGGACACATCTTGTAACAGTAAAGTCTCTCCCTGAGAATCCAAAGGAACTTCTGGTAGAACCACCGGCTCCACCGAGCCCTCTAAAGAACCGACGTCCGGGACAGACGGTTCTTCCACCTAAACTTCGCTGCTTTGTCCTTGCGCTTTTAGATGAAGCGGGCGGAGCATCCGGCGGCATGTTGTAATTACAACGCTTCCCAAAACTAACCTGGCACAATCTAATCTTCTCTTAATAGTGCGTTTGTTAAATCTAGCACAAGAGCGACAGCCAACAACGTCGTGCTCAGGCCCTAAGCAAGGTATACACAATGTATGGTAATCTCTATGAGGTATCTGTTTCCCACAAGAAATACAGTTATTCACTTTTTCTGACATCCGGTTAAATACTGAGGCAAGAAAAAAACAAAATATTCCCCAATGGGGTACTTAGCCAACTTTGATTCGGTCTGAAACTCCGACTTCAGAAAATTTCAGAACGCCAACCTGCACTCGCAATACTGCTTCTGCATTGGACCATGCGGCAAAAAAGACTGAGGATATGACGTCGGTCATGCGCATTTGTACCCTGACGTCCTGATGTCAGACAAATGCGCCTTGACCGACGTCAGCCTTATACTTTGGTATTCGGGCCGACTGGGACAGCGGACTACCCAAGTGTTAGGACTGCAGCAATGTGAGATGAAGAACATCCTGTTAGTGCTGGGGTGCTCTCAGGAGCCTTGAACCCAGTTTCTGTCACAGCACAGACATCGATGTTCTCCATATTGAGAAGGGCCTCGAGTGCGTGCATCTTGAGATTGAGACTTCTGGCGTTGAGCAGCATTACCCTTAGTTTTTTTTTCTTTTTGGTGTTCTAGGGTGGTAGGTTTAGAACTTGAGCCTTGCCTAAAAAAGGCACTATGGGGGTGGCAAGAGCCTTTGCCAATATTCGGAAGCCCAGGGGTGACAGGTGCAAGCCGTCCCTTGCGAAGCAGCGTGGCTTGTCCCGCATGTCATCCCAGGCAGACAGACATTGGATCCCCTTTGAATGACACCAGAATTTAAGCCAATTATTAAAGCTGATCATCTTATCACTGTATTGTCGCATCATTCTAGGTGAAGGTAGGATACTGCTCAAGGTCAGGGTCATACCTGCCTGGGCTACATAATCAGAGAGCTCCTCGATGTCCCTTTTCATGTAGTCCAAGGAGGTACATCTCAGGTCGTTGACACCAGCGTGGACAATGACTGAGTCATACTTGTACCTGCTGTTGAGAGACCTGAGTGCTTGTGTTATGTGGCGGATTCTAGCGCCCGACAGGCAGTTTACTGTGACCTTCTCCTTACTCAGTCTGGTGAGCGGGACGTCAGTGTGTCTGACTATGGAGTCACCAATGACAAGTGTGTCTGGCATTGTGTTTGGCCTTAGAGGCTGTGACTGTTTGACACACTGACTGTGTGGTCTATGTGTTGCATGTGTTGGGTCCTGAGGTGGTAGTTGTTTGGGTGTCTGCTTTGGTGGCCTCTGCTGTTTTGGTAGATTTTTGATCAGAGCCTCCAAGTATGTCTTTGTGTGATTATGTGTATGATTTGAAGTTGTGATGATACTATGTGTGACTGGGTATGTATTGTGTGTGGTTTCCTTCTCCTCCTGTCTGGTCTTGCCAGTCCTATGTTGAGAGAGCTCAGCCTCCAGTTTGGCCGTATAGTTGCATCTCGCATGTATTTGTGTTTTGTGGGAGAAGGAGAGGATTGTCTGTGTACATGAGGCAATTGTAACATTGCCTCAATATTCCCAGGTTCACCAGTTGAGCAGGAGAGGACACTAGCAACTGATCCCTCGACATACTAGAAGTAGTAGATAAGACTTTCAAAGGACTCCGGGAGAAGTGGGTTTTAGGCTGGTGGGGTACTATCTATAATAAGAGTGCTTTATCAAGGTGCAAGTACTGTAGGAGTAAGTGCTAGGCTTATAGATAGAGAATAGTCTACTTGGGAATCAAGTAGAGATGAACCTTTCAGTTATAGGATACGCTCTTTGTACAGCTCAAGAAAGGTAGTTTTAAGGGAAAATTTGAAAAGTGTAATTTAGGTGGCCCGAATAGTTTAACCTTATTTAACCGCCGCTGCTCGTGTGCAACAGTGGCAACTCGGCGCTAAAATGCGCGTTTACCGTGTTTTATATCAGGGGGCTGAAAAAAGCTAGGAACTGGCCCAAAACGACCAATAGACTACAAGTTACTGGCTGAAACCTCACAAAACTGGACCAGCAGGCAGCTCAATGCTTCCCACTCCCACTGGTAAGCAAGGGAACTTCCTACTTCCAAATTAGGCAAAGAATCAGTAACAGGAACTACAAAGTCCAGGGATCAGCAACTCTGAAACTGGACTACTCTAGCTCAGTAAGGCGGGAAAAACAAGAGATATTTTTTTTTTTTTTTTTTCAGAAACAAGGAGAAACAGATACAGTAGACACTTTTAAATGCTATAAATCGGCTATCACAGCCTACAGAAACAATTTGCAACAATTACAGATTTTAAAAGTAACAAAATGAGAATTCAAGTGCAATAACAGAATAAATGCAGAAAAACAAATACAATGTATCAGCAAGCAGGCGAAATACAGTCGCTAGGTAATTAGAAGTGGAAAGCCACAAAAAATATACTTAAATCAGGTAAAGTCACTTTTTTAGCTCTCTGAAGCCTGGATTACTCTGTTGGCCACCACGAGGATCTGTGCTGAGTAGGTACAAGCTGGAAAATGCGCGTTTAGCATGTTTTACATCAGGGGGCTGAAAAAAGCTAGGAACTGGCCCAAAACGACCAATAGACTACAAGTTACTGGCTGAAACCTCACAAAACTGGACCAGCAGGCAGCTCAATGCTTCCCACGACTTTAATCAATGAAAGTTAGAAAAGAATGTTGGAAAAGAGAATTAACAAAGGAATAATAGGATGACATCTTTATGGCTCTCAAGTATGCAACAAAGTACAGAAGGTTTAGAATTTTTGCACGGGACCATTTGAAAAGATATGTTATACCTCCAAACAGACTTCAGAGAATTCTTCCACAGGTACATAGCAAATCTTGGAAGCTAGATAGGAGACATGGGTATTTGGAAATGTACTTTTTGGGAATATAACAAATTTGCCAATTTTAAAAATTCCTTACAGAGTATTGTCAGAAATATCGGGGGAGCAAATGGTTGTAATTAAGGAAATAATTCTCTTAGTATGGGATAAAAAGATCTAAATTGCCTAGCCATAGTAAATGGAAACCAAAATCTAAACCAATTTTAACTGAATGTTGTTCAGGAGATGGAAGGCAGGAATTTAAAAAAATTAAATAACGGTGCAAACGAAAATTAAGAAAACATATGTATACTGCATGAAAACAAAGGAAAATATTAATTTCTATACCAATGTATTTGTACTCATTATACTTTAAAATGTGAGGACTCAAAACATACTTAAAAGACAAGGCCAAAGAAAAGAATTAAGCTTAGTGTGACAGTGATGTAGATTGGGAAATGGAGCAATCAAAATTATGCTTTCAGTGCTATAGATTTGTGCCTCAGAATTAGGCTACCCTGCTTTGTAGGATGAACTGAGATGCTCTAATCAGCTGCGTTTAATGTGGAAAAATGAACTCACCTGTAATGCTCCACAGGAACGGGGATAAAAGGTCATACAAGCTCTCATTCCATCCAAAGCAGCTACCTGGCCCTAAAGAAGAAAAATAGGAGAAATGTAAGACTAGAAAGTGAGACAAATTTGCAATACAACTCCAAAACAGAATGCATAATGTGCAGTATACATACCTGATTACAACAAAAAAGTATACATACCGGATTATAGCAAAAACTGTTAAATGACTCCCCATCAAGAAAACTTTCCTCACTTCATTAAATTTCGCTCTAAGTTAAAATTTGCCTTTTCCATAGTAACACGACCCTTAAAACTTGATCTTTTCTGTCAACACTTAAGCACTTGAACATTATGTTGCTAATCACAAATACATGTACATGATCATAATCTACAGCGACAGACAAGTGAATAGGTGGTTATGGTGCATGATCAATAAAACTCTTATCAAAACACAATCTGACTAAAGTTAACTGTCACTTCCTAACCCACTGAATCAATAAAATTAAAAAAAAACCCTTTTGTTGAGGGGGAATTCCCCTCAACCCATACATCTCTGAAATTACACAACACTAAGGGCAAGGAGAAATTTACTTAACCCCAACTGTTCCAGAATGTTGCTGTAACAAAACCTGTTCATCATACTGATCACTGCTGCACTAGCCTTAAATACAAGAGTTATATCCTGCCAAGGATATAACAGCCGATCAGCTTCCAAGGGTACCTGACATGCACCCAAACTGTCTGGCAGCTCAAGCTGACCACATAAAAGGCAAGTTTGGGTGCCAAGCCCTTCACAAAGTACAGTTGTGTACACCTACCATAAATGTAGATGTTTGAGTGTCTTCGCTGTTGCAGTCATGACTGTAGGGTTCTCCCCTGCCGGCAGGCAGCCCTCGGTCGGCCAGAATCCCAAAGTCTGGGTCTGGCGTCGGCTGTTCAACCATGCTCCCTGACGTCAGAGCGCCAGGAGTACAAAGCTGACAGCAGACACCATCTTCTCCAGTTTTTCTTGCCCCAGATGTCAGGAGTCCCAAAATGAAAAAGGTCCCATAACCTTTGCAAATACACCTCAGAAGAATGGTGAAAAAAGGAACCACACAAGTAAGAGGGGACAGGAGGGAGGGAAACCCAGACTGCAACAGTGAAGACACTCTAACATCTACATTTATGGTAAGTGTACACAACTGTACTATGTTCGTCGTGTTTCACTGTTGCAGTCAAGACTGTAGGGTAGAATCCCAAAGCTGAAAGAAAGGGTGGTGGTCAAAAAGAAGGGGCGGCTAAAAGGCCCTGCAAGACTGCAGAGGCAAAGCCTGCCCTAGACTTAGAGTAGAGAGGTAGATTGTAGTGCTTAGAAAAAGTATGCACTGAACTCCAAGTTGCAGCTTCCAAAATGTCTTTGGTAGGAACTCCCCTGAAGAAGGCCGCAGAAGTGGCAGCAGCTCTGGTGGAATGAGTCCGTATACTCCCTGGGATTTGCTTTCCATGGTGTGAATAACAAAATCTGATTCCATGAGCAATCCATTTAGAAATGGTCTGTTTTGAAATGGCTTTACCTTGGGAACTTGAAGCATAAGAAACAAACAATTGTTCTGATTTTCTGATGTCCTTGGTTCTGTCCAGGTAAAAACGTAGTTGTCTGTGTACATCCAAGGAATGTAAGATCCTTTCCCCTTTATTTTGAGGAGTGGGGAAAAAAGTTGGCAAGTGGATAGTTTGATTTAAAGCCACTTTGGGAACCACCTTAGGCATGAAGGTAGGATTAGTCCTCAAAGATATCCTGTCTTGATGAAAAATAATATAAGGTTCCACAGCCATAAGGGCTTGTAACTCTGAAACTCTCCTGGCAGAGGTTAGGGCTAACAAGATAGCTGTCTTCCAAGATAAAAACTTGATGTCAGAAGAGGCAGCAGGCTCAAAAGGAGGCAATGTTAGTTTTTCCAAAACATAGTTGAGATCCCAAGCAGGAATGGGAGGAGATCTAGGAGGTCTTAAGTTCTTAGCTCCTCTGAGAAACTGCCTCATGAGCTGGTGGGAAAAGATGGGAGGGTCTGAATTATAATGAGCAGAAATAGCAGAGGCATGTATTTTAATGGAAGAGAAAGAGAGACCCTTATGTAAAAGATCTGTCAAGTAAAGTAAAATTAAGATAATGTTAGGAAGAAGAGGATCAGAATCCTGAGCCTGTATCCAGGAACAAAATCTTTTCCATTTTCCTGCATAAGATTTTCTAGTGCTAGGACGTCTGGCTTCTAAAATGACATCCATAACCTGCTTGGGTAGGAAAGAAGAAATCAAAGGCCCTGGATTAACCAGGCCGCCAGGCTGAGAGTTCTGACATGAGAGTGTAGAACCTGACCCTGATGTTGGGACAGAAGGTTCGGAGACCGAGGTAAAACCCAAGGGGGCTCCAGACATAGGTTTTTTAGAGTTGGATACCAAAACTGTCAAGGCCAATTTGGAGCCAGCAAGATTATCATCTTGGGTTTGTCCTGTTTTATCTTCAATAAGACCCGTGGAAGAAGAGGAAGAGGCGGAAAGGCATATCCCCGAGAGGTTCCTCCAACTGAATGACAGGGCGTCCACTTTCCAAGCCTCTCTGTGGAAAGTCCTGGTGCAAAAAATCTATAGTTGATGATTGAGATGAGATGCAAAGAGTTCTATGTGTGGGCATCCCCAGACTGCTGTTACCATCTTGAATATTTTGGTGTCCCGCATCCACTCGTGTGGATCCGAAAGATTTCTGCTCAGACTGTCTGCCAGGAAGTTTTGTTTCCCTGGTAGAAACTGAGCTTGAAGATCCAGATTGCAAGCTAGAGCTATGTTCCATAGATCCATGGTTAGTCTGCAAAGGGGGTAGGAATGAGATCCCCCTTGCTTGTTTATGTACCACATAACTGTGGTGTTGTCTGTCCGTATTAACAGTTGTCCTGGTTGTAAAAGATTCCTGAAGGCCAATAGGGCTTTCTGAACGGCTAACATTTCCTTTAAATTGATATGCAGGTGCTTCTGATCCTTTGTCCAAAGGCCCTGCAAACAATTGCCCTGGAAATGGGCTCCCCAAGCATAATCCGAGGCGTCCGTGGTTAGAATCAGAGAGGCAGGAGGCAGACGGAAGGGCTTCCCTTTGTTTAGAGCACATGCCCTGGACCACCAAAGAAATTCCTTCTGAAGGCAAGGAAGGACGGAGATCAGCATGTTTAAACTGTGGCAATGCTGAGACCATACACTTTTTAGGTACCACTGTATTTTGCTCGTGTGTAGTCTTGCATATGGTACGAGAAGGATGCAGGAGGCCATGTAACCCAAAGCCTGCAGGAATTTCCTTGCAGATAGAGGAGTTAAAGTTGCCAAGGTTCTGAAAGTTGAAGCCAGCTGTAACTGTTTTTCGGATGTCAGAAATGCCATCTGGGTTGTGGTGTTTAGAAGTGCACCCAGAAAAGTCATCTGTTGTGATGGTGTCAAATTTGACTTTATGTTTACAGAGAATCCCAGGAACTTGAGGAGGTTATGTACAAATTCTAGATGCTGGAGTAAGACATCCTTGCTGTCTGCCTGAATTAGACAATCGTCCAGATAACGGTAAATTTGAATTCCCTTGAGTCTGCAGTAAGCTACTACTGGAGCCAGGCATTTGGTGAAGACCCTGGGCGCAGTAGATAATCCAAAGGGCAGCGCAGAGAATTGAAAGTGCCTCGATCCGGCTTTGAACCTGAGGTATTTTCTGTGATCCTGCCTGATGGGAATGTGTAAATATGCCTCCTTTAAATCCAAAGTTACCATCCATGCATTTTTGGACAGCATTGGAAGTAGCTGCTGTAGAGTAAGCATCTTGAATTTTGGAATTTCTAGAAAGGTGTTCAAGACCGACAGATCCAGAATGGGTCTCCATGAGTTTTGCTTCCTTGGGACTAGAAAGAGCCTTGAATAAAAACCTTTTCCCATCTCTGAAAGAGGAACTAGTTCTATGGCATTCATAGCCAAAAGAGCCTCCACCTGGTGTAAGGCCTCCGTCCATTGATGTTTTGGAAGGTCTGGCCATCCACTTGGTCTTGGCAAGGTGTGAAAATGGAATTTGTACCCTCTTAAAACCACATCCAAAACCCATTTGTCTTGGGTTATTTGAGTCCAATTTTGATAAAAAAAAAAAAAAAAGAGAGAGTTTTCCTCCAAGAGGGCCTTCCAGGCAAGAAGTTCCTGCAGCCCAACAGAGGGAGTCATCGAGTTTGTTTCCTTTGAGATTGAGACCTGTCCTCTCCTCCCCTAGGAGTGGAAGCAGTCCACTGTCTTGGTCTATAAGCAGCTTGTGTTTGAGGCCTCCCTCTGGAACATCTATATCTACCCCTCTGAGGCCTGTCTGAAGAAGGAAAGGACCAATTTTTAGAAGGCAAATTCCTGCTAAATCTAGGAGGCTGTACTTGTAAGAAATCTTTAACTGTTTGCATGGATTTCGCCTTATCCTCTATCTTTTTAATCACCTCTTCAGCTTTTGATCCAAACAAAACATTATGCTGAACAGGAGCATCCAATAATTTAGCCTTTACTTGTCCAGGTAAATTTTGTTCCTTTAGCCATGCATGCCTTCTAATGACTGTGCCAGAGGCCGCAGCCCTACAAGAAGCTTCCAAGGTATCAAATCCACAGTGTAAACCATGCTTCCCAACCTGTTCAGTGGCATGCAATAAGTCATGTAATTCCTTATCTGCACAGGCAGAAATGGAAGTAAGCTTTTGTTTTAAGACAGACAGTAGAAATTGCTGGTATTTAAACATATGAAACTGACAGTTTAAAGCCCTAATGGACAAAGTAGCAGAAGTGTACACCTTTTTGCCCCATCTTTCTAAGGATCGAGAATCCTTTTCAGTAGGAATAGGATTTTTTGGCAGAAGCGGCCTTAGCTCCCTTAGGACCCTGAGAAATGGTTTCAGGGTCAGCAGAAGGGTTCTTGTATAAAAACGGATGGGAATCAGGAACCCTGTAATATCTATCAGGCTTAACAGGAGCAGGAGGAAAAGAGTCAGGGGTTAAGTTAGCCTCCGAAAAGGCATCATCCACAATATCCAAAACAGGAGGAATAGCCAGGGGTCTATGTTGGGGAAGAAGAAGAAATTCCCTCAGTCTTTTCTTGGATTCCGAATACTCCTATCCTTCCCAGTGGAAATGTTCTCTCATTTCATGCAAAGTTTCCCCAAAAGAAAAATCCTCAGGGGGAGAAGCTGAAGGAATGGATTCTTCAGCATCAGAATCCTCATAAGGAGGGAAAGAATATTCCTGATCGGAAGAAACAGAGGAAACAGAAGCCTGATCAGAGGAATCATAAGAGATATCCTGCCTAGGTCTTTTGTCTGGAGGGGGATGAGAACCCCTAATCATAGTAAGTAAATCCTCAGCCATCTTGAGTGACTGTTTCTGTGACTTGGGAGCTGGTTCAGAAGAGGCCTCTGTAGAAGTCTTTGATTTTGTAGGAGTCTTTGCCTTTATTTGTAGCTGAGTAGGCCTGAAAACCCCTTTGAAAGCCAGTACCTGCACAGCGGCTCCGGACCCATCCGAAGGAGCATTGTCCGAAGGTCCTGCAACAGGAATATTTAAAGGCCTGGTTGGCTCCTCATAAGAGTCCGTTTTGGCCGTCTGTTCTGAAATGGCCGACGACAGGGGCTGCAAAAGCGCCTCACTGATGACGGCCGAACCTGAAGCTGGCCCCGGTTGTGCGCTATCAGATTTGGACCTCGGAGGCCTGTCTTTATCCTTGCAACGTTTGTGAACTCCGGTAGCTGGAACCGTATCCGACGACATTTTGTAATTAAAGCGCCTACCGAAGTAATGAAAGGCAAAATGGTACCTTCGCTTAACTGTACGTTGATTAAATCTAGCACAAAACCAACAACTAGCTACGCCGTGGTCAGGGCCCAAGCAAGGAATACAGTAAGAATGAAAATCCTTATGAGGTATTTGCTTCCCACATGAAATACAATTATTAACTTTTTCTGACATCGGAGTGGAGCAAGAAAAAAGTTTCCCCAACGGGGTACTTAGCTTTGAGTGGAGAAGAAAATCTTTGGATTCAAGTATATCAGTAAAATTCGTCAGGAGTCAGCCGACCGGCACTTGCAAACTGCTATCACCGCACGGCAAGAAAGACTGGAGAACATGGCGTCGGCTGTCAGCTTTGTACTCCTGGCACTCTGACATCAGGGAGCATGGTTGAACAGCCGACGCCGGACCCAGACTTTGGGATTCTGGCCGACCGAGGGTTACCTGCCGGCACGGGAGAACCCTACAGTCATGACTGCAACAGTGAAACACGATGAACATCTTGACTGATGCAGAACAGTACTTTACTCAGATGCTTTTTACGATCGATGGTCACCTTGTGCTGTTCTTTTACTGGGCAAACGGGGAAAACAACTTCCATTCAATAATTTTTGTTTATTATTTCCCTCTTCAGGAAAGTTATTTTAAAGCCAGAAGTTTGTGGTTTGAAGAACTGCCATGAGACTGTACTGTACTTCTAAATGATGCAGTTCATTTCTCCTGCCAGTAAAAGTTGTTTAAAGTAAGTAAAACACATTTTTTTCTGTGAAAAAATTGTGTTTGTTTTACTTTGTGGGGAAGGAATGAAAACTGTTTTTAACCACTTTCACTAGGTTTGTCTTTGAAAAAAAGTGACTTTAAAGACTTTTTACCAGCACTTGCTACTTGCGGCATCACATTTGAATTGACCACAAAACTATCTGTTGGGCTCACGGTCGTTCCTTATTCAAACCACACAAAGAACGAGTTAAGCTTACACGCTCTGCCACCACAGCATGCTGGCAATTTGCCTAAGCTGTAAATGGGGGACTCTGCTGTGGCCATTAGTTGTACCTCAGACCACTACTCTTAACATGGATACCACACTAGACCATGGGGGTTAACCAAGCCCTGTGCAGCTGTTGGGGTCCCTCAGTGAGCAAGTGAGCCACTCATAGGTCCAGTGACAAGGAACAGGGAAGACTTCCTTGTCTTGGCAGAATGTTGTGCCCATCCCCAGGGATGCTTCTGCTGCCCTTAATGCTGCTGTCCCCAGTTTTCCTGTCAAAAAGAACACTAAACATGTAACTTTTTCCTCCTCAAATTTCATCAAAAAGGAGTAGTTTACTGGGTTTGGCTCATGGTATAGTTCAGGATAATGATCCTTCTTGCAAAGTGGTTTCTGGTAAAAGTAACAGGTATATCTCCTTTACTGGACAGATTAAAGATCCTGAATCTTGACAGGAAAATGAAGGGTCTGATAAAGGCCTTTCCCAGATTTCTAATTCAAGGGAAAACTCAGTTTCTGACTCTCCCTTAGGTGGGGCTGGGAGTGTCCGCTTTCCAAAGGAATATTTATAGATTGTGCAAGTGTTTTCAGTGGGAGTACACTGAGGTTTCTCAGTCTCTCAGAGAATACTGTGAGCGGTTACAGAAGAAATTTCCAGAATTTGCACCATTCCTCCAGTTCTCTCATCTGTGGAGGATGTGTTTGTTACTGCCTGCAATTTTCCAGTCAGCCAGCCGCCTCTAAAAAAGGCAGATAGGATGTATAAAGTTCTTGAATATTTTAAGTTTACACACATTACTCCAAACTTGATCCAGGAGTGACAGCTTTACTTATTTATTATTTATTTAACATACATTTGCTGACCACGCTAGTTCAGCTGGATATATGTCCATTTTCAGTAGAGGTCTGGGGAGAAAAGCTCCACAACATAAAAAAGAACACCAAAACATAGATATTTACAAATAAATTAGGATATTACAAAGCTTTGGTACACATTACATGCCTTAGGATTTAGCATTTTAATAGGAAAGCAACTAATGCAAACAGTTATTTCTATTAATAATGCAAGTATATTTAAGAAACAATGTTAGTTATAAAGTCACACAACAATTTCAAACTCAAATACTATTGACTAATAGCTATGAGTTTTCATAGGAAGAAAAAGTGCTTGGATAGGCTAATTCTGTAAAGACTCACAAGAGGTCCAAGTGTAATATGGTTAATCATTCTGCTATATAAACATAAATGCATGCACATTAATCCTTCGAATAGTCAAACACACTTTATCAATAGAGAAGACGCAAGAAAATGCCCATAAGAAGCTGGGTATTAAGGGAAGGGTTTAGTAGTTAGTCTGGGTTAACACAGGGGCACAGCCAGTGTGATTTAAGGTAGGGTTTAAGTTTGTTTTTAAATAGATTGGCTGAGGATAGGGAGGTTAGGTGATTTGGGAGGGTGCTCCAGGTTTTACCCAATGAATTAGAGAACAGAGTGTCGCCAGCTGAATTGTTAGATTTAGTTATTTGTACTAGAAGTTTGTTAGATGAGCGCAGGGTTATGAGATTGTTATAGGGGGTGACTAGGAAAGTGAGTATAGGTGTACTTCTTGGTTGATACGGGATCTTATGGGCTACTATTAGTTGATTAAAAAGTATTAGATTTGGCAATTCTAACCAGCCTAGTTGATTCAGATTGATACAACGGTGGGTTCTATAGGGGGACCCAGCTGCAAATCTGGCAATATTGTTGTAAGAGCTAGACAGTTTGCTCAGATTACTTTTACATATTTTAGTCTAGATAGGGGAGGCATAAAGCAGGGTAGAGATAAGGTGGGTGCGAGCAATGGTGACCCTGGCTAGAGGGGTCAGAAAGGGTTTGATCCTGCAGAGGGAACCTAATTTCTTATTCACTGTTTTTATAGTGATATTAATGTGAGGCTCATAAGAGAGGTTATTATCAATTAGTACCCCCAAGTAATTTTGTGGTAGTATCAGGAGATTTATATTTCCATTACAAGAAGTTATGGTAAAGTTGAGTGGGGAGGCTCTGCGGGTGGGGTTGAATAGTAGCATTTTTGTTTTGTTTGGGTTTAGGATAAGACACCTATGTTGAAGCCAATTTTCAACTGTGCTAAAGGTCTTGTGCGTTAGAGACTGAAGTTCTGATGGGAAAGTGGCAGAGCATACAAGTGTGGAATTATCTGCGTATTGGATACAGGTGGCTTGCGGAATTACAGAATGGTGGTCATTTGTAAAGATGGAGAAGAGTAAAGGACCCAAATGGATCCATGAGTGACACCTAGGGCAACTGGGATGTGGGAAGATAAGGTATTTGCCCGTTATTGGTGATGGCAGTCGTAGAGCATGTGGTGCTAGGGAATAACTGGTTGGCCAGGGATTGAATGGTTTCTGTAAAATAAGTGTTAAATGAGTTGGCTATTTGGGTGGGATTGTTGTGATCAGAGTTGGAGGTAGTAGGAGTGCATGAGCATCCTGGGTGTAGGAGGTTATTGATGCCTGACCAGAATTTTTGAGGATTATTTTGGTGGGTTTGTTTTATTTCTTAGCTGTCTGAACTGTAAGTGAAGGGCTTTTTATTGACCGCCATTTGGTCCACAGTTTATTTCTTTGGAGGATTTTTTGTTTGGTAGTTCTGGTGAGCCAGGGGGCTGGTTTAGTTCCAATTCTAATTTTGCGTACTGGAGCATGACAATCTAGAATGGCTAGGACTTTTGAATTGAAGTATTTGACTACATCATCTAATGAGAAGTGTTTCAGGGGTGACCAGTCTCAGGCTCCAAGTTCAGTTCGGAAGCTAATAGGTTTAAAGTTTTTGTTAGTCCTTATAGTCCTGTAGATGGTTGAGTTTGGAGACTCAGTCTTATATCTGATTATATAGGTGAGTAAGTGGTCGGTTATATCCTCAGGGAGAGTGCCTGTTTTATAAGTTTGTTGGTGAATAATTAGTGAGAATCCAGTCTAGGGTGCTTGTTTTGTTAAATGTATTGGTTTGTGTAGGGGATGTGATGGTTTGGGTAAAACCATATAAATTAATGTGAGTAGAAGACTGCTCAGATGCACAGGAATTCCAATTTATATTTAAGTCACCAAGTATAATGGTTTCTTGTGGGTAGTTGGCTGACAGCCAGCTGAAGATGGCCTCTAATGTGTTAATATTATTGCCTGGGGAAAGGTTGATGCAGATTATATACATGTCTTTACATTTGTTGAGCTGAATTTTAGATATAAGAATCTCTGCATTACTAAAAAGTGGAGGCTTGGGGTCTACTGAGGTTACTTGTAATCCATTTTTGTAAAGTATTGCTACTCCGTCACCCTTCTTAGCATTACAGTCAAGTCTCAGGATATTGTAGCCAGGGGGAATAACTACACTGTCTTATATTGACGGGTTAAACCATATTTCAGAGACAGAGGAAGTGAAAAGAATGTACATCTATCTATAAGGGCATGCAGGTGAGCAATCTTGTTATTGAGGTTTCGGACATTAAGGTGAGCTATGAGGAGAGAGCTGGGGGGGCCTGGTAAGCAGGTATATATTAATGGGAGTTAGTGTACAAGGCTTGGTAGCTGTGCTTGAGGTTGGACCAGGGTTTGGGTGTATGTCACCATCTAAAAGGGAGTGCAGTTGTACTCTTAGGGAGAGTTGTAAAAGTTTACAAGTTAGGTTTTGGAATCTTCAGGTTTTGGGATATAGTAGGAGATGTGAGTCTATGATACTTGGCTGTTGAATACCTAGCTTGGTAGGACGAATTGTTAAGACTATGAGGAAGCTTAAGTGTAGGTAAACAGGTGTGCCTACTGGGGCTGTGAAATCCTAGATATTTATGGTGTTCATAGAGTGTAAATAGATAGGGTATAGTTAGAAGAGATAGGAGTGATAATATTAGTAATGGTTTGTGGTATGTTCGGGCCATTAGTGGAGGCACTGTAGATACAAATTGGATGAGGTGGATATGTAGGGATAATTGCAGATAAAATAGTAAGATGATGACTGATGGGAGATAAGTATTAGCACTTTAAGGGGGAGGAGTTTTTGATTGGTGTTAGTTTAAAGGGGTGTGGCAAGTGGTGTATAAGTTTAGGACCAATGGGGGTGGGTGGAATTTGGGGGAAGGGTAGCATAGTGAGCCCATAGGGCGAACAGAGAGGGATGAGCCACAGAAGAAGTTAACCCTAGGAGAACAATCAGAGGAGCAGATTGCTAAGGTAAGTAGAGCTGGGGAGAGGTAGATGACACAAAGCCTTGATAATAGTTAGAATATACAGATTGGTTAGGTAGGGAAGAATAAAAGGTGGGAGGATAGAGTGGGACTAAAGCTAATACAAGATATGTGAATCGGGATGCCTGTAAGTTGTGTTTAGAGACAGTAGAACAGATCAAGGAAAAATGTTGCCATCTAGTGGACACAGGCTGAATAGCAGTAGTAGTGTCTATTGGGAGAGAGAAAGGAAGGCAGCAGGTTTAGAGTTAGAGTAGGGTAGGATTGGAGTTAAAGACAGATTAATAGGGGAAGGGAGACCAGGTTTGGGACAGATGGTTTTGGTTGCTGGCTGTCCTGGCTAGTGAGAGTAAATTTACAACCTAGAATATTACACACTATCATATCTACAAACAGTGTTTTTAAAGTACGTACTTTCACATATTTAATTTATTCCCTTAGTTAATCCTGCTTCTGTTAGACACTAGATGATTTCAATCCTATCGCTGATATGGGTGGGAAGATTATTGACAAGTATGGGAGAAGGTGTACGATTCTGCAACTTTGGTTTTCAGAATTTTGGATTGTAAGGCTCATATGCTGAGGATTATTTTGACTAATTGTGAAAGTAAGAATCATGTTTTTATCTGCATTTTATTTGTGTGAGGGAAAACACTACTTTAGTTTATTTTTTTTCTATTGCTGAAGTCACTACTCATTGTACACAGTGTGTATGATTGTTGATACTTCTCTTCCAGTGATATGATGGCCTCTAGTACTGTTTGGAGGTTTGCATGGCTGCATTCTCAGAATCGATCATCTGATGCTAAAAACAAGATTCTGAATTCTCCTTTGGATAGAGATTTAGGTTTTGGTTCCTCTGCTACAGAGATGATCTAAACGTGTGACAACAGGTGTAAACTGATACAGGGTGTCTAAGATTTTTCAGCCACCACTTTCTAAGTTTTCCAAGTGAGTAACTCCTCATCCAATTCTAGTAAAAAATAAAAAAGGACATTTAAGAAAAAAAACATAAGGGAGTTTCAAGCAAAATTCTGGAAACTCCCAAAACCAAGGACAGTCCAACAAATCAGAATGACTAAGAGACCATTCCCCCCAGCAGCTCCTTTTTCCTTCAAGAAAGTCTGAATCTCCACTTTTCTCTTTTCCAACAGATGAGTTCTGAAAAATGGGTTCTGAAGATCAAAGTTGAAGATGGCAGTAGGAAGAAATTCCTCACCCTACAGGTCAGACGTTTTTCCACTGTCCACCACATGTTGTCCCATGAAGTGATAGAACCTGTCCCTTTTTACAGGTGGGAAAGGGGGTTTATTCAAGGATGTTTTAATGCAAAAGGAAATGCTTGGAGACCAGTTCAGTATCTTTCTTTCCTAAACCTATTTATCACAGTGCTCAAACTCAAAATGATCTCTTCACAACCTGTTACCTCTTCTTCATAGTTCAACTTTCCTTTTAACATTAGATTTAAAAGATGCTTATCACATTCCTATTCATACAGACTTAAAGCATTTCTTAAGGTTGTGTGTGTATGGATCACATAAGTTCTCAGTCTTACCCTTTGGATTATCCGCTACTTCAAGCGTGTTCACAAAGTATCGAGCTCCCGTTACAGGTCAGTGCAGGCTACAGGGTGTCCACATTTTTCCATATTTAGAAGACTTCTTTACCGAGCCTTTTCCAAAGTGTCAGGAATCCCTCTCTTGAATGAGAGATCTCTTACATTAGCTGAGATTCCAAGAGAGTGTCTGACTTCTTCTCACAGGATTGTGTTTCTGGGATATCAACTAGGCACCACAGTTCAAACAGCTTTTCTTCAATAGAAAGATTTAGACTTGTATCTAGAGCTATGTCTGGTGTTTTTTCAGGATTCTGGGTCTCCTGGCTTCTACTATTCTCATGCTACCCCTGGCAAGACTCCAAATGAGAAAGATACAGTAGTATCTGAAGTCTCTCTGGTCCCAGCAACAAAACACCTTGTATTTTCAGATCCCAGTACTGGGGTTTGTCAGAAAGAAAATCACTTGATGGAGATGACAGCTATCCCTAAATCCAGGTGTCTACTTCTCCTTCCCTGTTCCAAAGCAGTTACCACAGATGCTTTGGACTTCGCTTGGGGAGCAGTTTCAGGTTTAAAAGTGCAAGGTGTGTGGGACACCAAAGCCGGATGCAAGCATACAAATACAGAAGAGATGGTTGCCCTGATTAAGGCACTCAACTCTCAATCATCTTTGGTCCCCAGGACCTCTTCAAGTTACAGATAATAAAACAGTCAAGTAGTCAAAAAAACAAGCAAGAGGGAACCAGGTCTTACCCCTTTCTACAGACTAGCCATGTTAGATTGGGATAAAACTTAAAGCTCAATCTCACTCTTCAAGCATCCCACATTTCATCATAGCAAAACTGTGTGCCCTACAAGCTGAGCAGATCAAGGGCAGATACTAACAAACGGAAACTAGATTGGGGGTCTTTCCAAGATATTATCAATCTGTGTGGAGTTCCTGAAGTACACCTTTTTTGCCTCCTCTCTGATCAATCAGCTGGCTAGAATCTGCTCCAGAACTCTATGCAACATGGCCTGGAAAAACATTTTTTCTTCTTTTCCTTGGGCAGGAATGTTCCTGTGCGTTTTTTCACTCTTTCCACTAATATCCAGGTTACTTCTAAAGATTCAGAATGAATCCCCAACATCATTGTGGTAAACTCCCTTCTGGCCCAGGCAACCATGTTTCTCCCTTCTTCTGGAAATGGTCAGGGGCAATTACCACAACCTTCCTCACAGAGTGGATCTACTCACACAAGGGCAGGTGGAGTTTGATAATCACCATAACACCAATCAACATCAATTGAATGTTTGGATGATTTCAGCACCTGTTACTGAGGATGTGTAGTAAGTACCAACAGAAGTAAAAAAAAATTGCTTCTAGAAAAGCATACATTAGTGAATAGAAGAAATTTTCTAGTTGGTGCCAACTTGCCTAGCATTCATTCAGGGCTAACTGTTCTCTTGTTTTGCAGTATTTGTGAGCTACTTTCTACAGCCTTTCTTACTGCTCTATCAATGTTAATTTACTGGCCATTTCAACATATCTGCCCACAAATCCTCCTCTTTCAATGCAGTCGCAACAGATAGCTCCCCTACCACAAAATTAAGATCCCAAGAAGGGGTCAACACCTGTTGCATTTGAACCAGCTAACCTGGCTGACTTCAGGTTTTTACCAAAGAAAACAATTTTACTGATTGTTCTGACCTCTGCAAGAAGGTTATCGGAGTTGCAAGCTCTTATAGTGTGTCAACACTATCACTTTCCACAAGAACGGGGTTTCTTTGAGAATTAATCCTTTTATGCCTAAAATGGTATCTGGATTTGCATTAAGCCAAAAGTACAGTTGTGTATACTTAGCATAAATGCAGATGTTCATGTGTATTCACTGTTGCAGTCATCACACTTGGGTTATCTGCCTGCAGGTAACTCAGTCGGCCCAAATACCAGAGACTTAGTATTTCTGCGTCGGTTGCTGTCGCTCCAGGACTGACGTCACATGTATAAAAACAGGCAGCCGATGCCATTTCATAATTTTTTCTTGCCCCAAATGTCAGGAGCCCCCCAATACAGAGCCAAGTTCTGGTGGAGAAAAACACCAACACCCCTGAAGGGGGGGGGGGGGAGAGTAAAAGGCATATAGAGTTTAGAGAGAGAGAGAGAGAGAAAGTATCCAGGGGGCTGGAGTGAGAAAAACCAGGGCTGCAACAGTGAATACACTCTAACATCTACATTTTTGGTAAGTGTACACAACTATGCTATGTTCTTAGTGTTTCACTGTTGCAGTCATCACACTTGGATGGATTCCCAAAGCTGAAGTGTGGAGACAGTCAAGAAGAGTTGGGGCTGGCTAGAATGTCCAGCAGGACTGCTTTTACAAAGCCTGCCCTGGATTTGGAGAAGATAGGCAAATGGTAGTGCTTGGTGAAAGTGTGTACTGAACTCCAGGTAGCAGCTTCCAGGATGTCCCTGGTAGGGACTCCCCTGAAAAAAGCTGCAGAGGTAGATGCTGCCCTAGTGGAATGTGTTCTGACCCCCCGCGGGGTTGGTTTCCCATGGTGCTTGTAGCAGAAATGGATGCAATGTGCTATCCATTTAGATATTGTTTGCTTATAAATGGCCTTGCTCTCTGCCCCTGTTGCAAAGCTGACTAATAACTGGTCTGATTTTCTGAAGGCCTTAGTCCTAGCCAGGTAAAATCTGAGCTGTCTATGTCCAAACAGTGCAGGATCCTTTCCCCTTTATTTTGATTATTAGAGAAAAAGGCTGGCACATGTATGGATTGATTGAGAGCCACACTGGACACCACTTTAGGCATAAAGGAAGGATTTGTCCTGAGAGAGACCTTGTCAGTATGGAAAATAATAAAGGGTTCCACAGCCATAAGTGACTGTAGTTCAGATACTCTTCTAGCTGAAGTGATGGCTAGAAGCAATGCTGATTTCCAACACAGTAATTTTAAGTCTGCTGATGCTGCAGGCTCAAAGGGTGGAAATGTGAGCTTTTCCAGTACAAAGTTAAGGTCTCAAGCAGGGGTGGGTGCTCTCCTTGGTGGCCTTAAGTTGTTTGCCCCTCTCAGGAACTGTTTGATAAGAGCATGCGAGAAGAGAGGTGTCAGTGTTTTAATGAGCCGAAACGGCTGAGGCATGCATCTTAATGGAAGAGAAAGACAGGCCTTTGTGGTGTAGATCTGCTAAGTAATCCAGCATTAAAGGCAGGGAAGGCATAGCTGTGTCCTCTCCTTTACACAAACTCCAGGAGCAGCATCTTTTCCACTTATCTGCATAGGATTTCCTTGTACTGGGTCTTCTGGCTTCAAGAATGACGTCCAGTACCTGTTTACTTAGAGATGCTGGGATATGATTCAAGGGATAAGCCAGGCCGCAAGGTTTAGGATTTTCAGTTGCGGATGCAAAATCTGCCCCTCCTGCTGAGAGAGCAGGGTAAGGTTCTGGTGTAGGTGCCATGGTGGCACCAATGTCACGCTGCGCAGGAGTGGGTACCAGTGTTGGCGTGGCCTGTCCAGGGCAATCAGA
This sequence comes from Protopterus annectens, assembly GCF_019279795.1. Classification (NCBI taxonomy): domain Eukaryota; kingdom Metazoa; phylum Chordata; order Ceratodontiformes; family Protopteridae; genus Protopterus; species Protopterus annectens. The sequence goes on along the minus strand of NC_056739.1, from coordinate 569,917,387 downwards.
ATTGTCCTCTGTCTGTCCCATCTTATTTTGAGCAATGCTCTTGAGAGAAGGGGCAAGGTGGGATTGCATAAATTGAGAGATTTACCCACTGACAGGATAGGGCATCCACTTTCCAGGACCTGCTGTGAGGGTTCCTGGTGCAGAATCTGCTGAGCTGGTGGTTGTAGGTGGAGGCAAAAACGTCCACCTCTGGGGTCCCCCATTTCTGAATCAGAAGGTTGAAGGTGCTTTAACTGCCACTCGCGTGGGTTTAGGAGATTTCTGCTCAAGTCGTCTGCCAGTGAATTTTGTTTGCCTGGCAAGAATTGAGCTTGCAGATGGACTTGCACTGTCCAATGCTGTGTTTCACAGAGCCATGGCTAACCTGCAGAGTAGGTAGGAATGGGTTCCCTCCCCTGCTTGTTGATATACCACAACTGTGGTGTTGTCTGCTTTTATTAGAAGTTGTCCTGGAAAGAGTAGGGATCTGAAAGCTGTTAGGGTGTTCTGCACAGCTGGCATCTCTTTTTGGTTGCTGAGCAGATGAATTTGACTTGGGATCCAGTAGCCCTAAATGCATTTGCCGTCCATGTGTGCTCCCCAGGCACAGTCTGATGCGTCTTTGGTCAGGGTCTGGGCAGCATGAGGTTGAGTAAAGGGCAGCCCCTGGTTGTGGTTGGATGCTTCTGCCCACCAAAGGAACTCTGTCCTTAGACAGGGTACGATAGGAATTTCCAGGTCCTGAGAATGTTGGCACCAAAGACTTTTTTTTTTTTTTTTTTTTTTTTTAAGTACCACTGAAGTTTCCTCATACGCAGTCCTGCATACGGAATTAGCAGTATACAGGAGGCCAGGAACCCTAGGGCCTGCACTATTTTTCATGTGGATAGCTGGGTTCTGGTGGTCATTTGTTTGAAGTAGGCTGTTAGATTTGTTTTTCTTAAGTGAGGAATGCCATCTGGGATGTTGTGTCGAAGCTTGCTCCCAGGAATACAATCTTTTGACTGGGTACCAGTTTTGATTTCTTTTCATTAATGGTGTAACCCCAGGGAGGTGAGAAGGTTTTTCACAAATGTCAAGTGGAGCAACAGCAATTCCTGACTGTCCGCCTGAATAAGGCAGTCGTCCAAGTACGGGTAAATTTGGATATTTCTCTGCCTGCAGTATGCAATGGTTGGAGCCAGGCATTTTGTGAATACTCTGGGCGCAGTGGATAAGCCAAAGGGAAGTGCAAAAAACTGATAATGCATAGATCCGGCCCTGAAACATTGATACTTTATGCATGGATCCTTTATTGGGATATGCAGATAGGCTTCTTTCAAATCTAGGGTGACTAACCAGGCATCCTTGACTAGCATAGGTAGAAGCTGTTGCAGGGTAAGCATTTTGAATTTTGGTACCACCAGGAAGGTGTTGAGAATTGAAAGATCCAGTATTGGGCACCAACAGAGCTCTTTTCTGGGTACCAGGAAGAGTCTGGAATAAAATCCTTGACCTATATGTTCCACTGGAACCAGCTGAATAAGCTCTGAGAGCAGGGATAGAACTTGGTTTTGAGCCTCTGCCCACTGGTTTGGAGAAAGGTCTGGGAACCCTCGAGTTTGGCAGGGAGTGGAAGTAAAATCTGTACCCCTGGGATACAATGTTAAGGACCCATTGATCTTGTGTGAATCTGCACCTCTGCCCAAGCAATTGGGCAGAGGTGGGGAGTGGAATAGAGAAGTCATTGTGAACTTTTTCCATAAGGAGGTGGCTTACCACTCCCTGCTTTGGGTGATTGGGCACTCCATTGCTTAGATCTCTGCATACCCTGAGACTGTAGCCTGGGTGGTCTTGTTTCCCCTGGGTCTGGTTTGAGATGGCCTAGAGGGGGCTGGAAAGGGCCAGTGCTTGGAAGGGCAATGCCTACTGAATCTAGGGGGTTGCAGTTGTAAGAATTATTTAACTGTCTGCAAAGACTTGTTTTTTTCTTCCATCTTAAGAACCTCTTCTGCTTTGGTGCCAAACAAACTGCCCTTGTTCAAAGGAGCATCTAGTAACTTTGATTTGACATGGTCTGGCAAGGTCTGCTCCTTGAGCCAAGCATGTCTTCTCATTACAGAATCAGTGACTGCTGCCCGACAAGATGCTTCTACGGCGTCAAAGCCACACTGCAAAGTATGCTTGCTGACTTGGCTTGCAGAGTACATAAGCTCCTGCAATTCTTTATTTTCTGCACAGTCTGTAAAGGTTGCCACTTCTTGTTTAATAAGTTCCATAATATGTTGCTGATACTTCAGCATGTGAAACTGACAATTCAATGCCCTAATAGCAAGAGTTGCAGAGGTATATACCTTCTTACCCACTCTGTCCAAAGCTGTGGAATCCCTGTCCGAAGGGGTGGGATTCTTGGCTGTAGTTGCCTTGATACCTTTAGGCCCCTGGGAAATGATTTCTGGGTCAGCAGTAGAATTCTTGAAAAGGAATTTGTGTCAGGTACTCTGTAGTACCTGTCTAGTTTCCTAGGGGCAGGAGGTAAAGTATCAGGAGTAAGACTGGATTCCATAAAAACATCATCAACAACTTTCAGGACTGGGGGTATTGCTAAAAGCCTGTGCTATGGCCTGTGGTTCTGGCATTGAACAAGGCACAAAACTGACATTGAGGTACGTTGTGGTCAGGGCCTAAACAGGTGATGCAGTAAGAATGAAAATATCTTGTGTGGTATTTGCATTCCACAGGCAAGACAATTGTTAACTTTTTCCTGACATTGGTTAGAGCAAGAAAAAAGGATCCCCACCGGGGGTACTTAGCTTTACAAGTCTTCAGGATTATTCAATTCATAAACAAATATTCAGGTAGTGTCGGATCAGCACTTGCAAACTGCTTCTGCCTCAGACAAGAAAGACTGATGTAATGGCATTGGCTGCCTGTTTTTATACCCTTGACGACCTGACGTCAGTCCTGGAGCAACAGCAACCGACACAGAAATACTAAGTCTCTGGTATTCGGGCCAGCTGAGGGCTACCTGCAGGCAGATAACCCGTGTGTGACGGCTGTAACAGTGAAACACGAAGAACATCTATAAATCTGCAAGTTTTCTTTCCTGAATCCAAAGAGAGAGACAAAGGATACTCCATACCTTGGACAGCCACATACAACTCAGCTACTATTTTAGCAGAACTAAATCTGAGCGACATCCAACAACGTCGTGCTCAGGCCCTAAGCAAGGTATACACAAGGTATGGTAATCCCTATGAGGTATCCGTTTCCCACAAGAAATACAGTTATTCACTTTTTCTGACATCCGGTTAAATACTGAGGCAAGAAAAAAACAAAATATTCCCCAACGGGGTACTTAGCCAACTTTGATTCGGTCTGAAACTCCGACTTCAGAAAATTTCAGAACGCCAACCTGCACTCGCAATACTGCTTCTGCATCGGACCATGCGGCAAAAAAGACTGAGGATATGACGTCGGTCATGCGCATTTGTACCCTGACGTCCTGACGTCAGACTAATGCGCCTTGACCGACGTCAGCCTTATACTTTGGTATTCGGGCCGACTGGGACAGCGGACTACCCTGGTGTTAGGACTGCAGCAATGTGAGATGAAGAACATCAGAATATTTTCAAATGACTGTCTACAGCTATTATCTTTTGATCTGGTGTTCTCCTTTTCATTCTTCCTCAAAGTATGGGTTACGGATCAGACCTTGTTTCTGACTGTCACATATCTCAGAATTAAAAGCAAACTCTTGAGCTCTTCCCTCTACCCACAATGGTGCAATTAAGCCCGCAATATCTTGGATCTTGTTTACCACCATCTCACTCGGTTGCGGATTCTCTCAGAAGCATTTTTCAATCATTCAGAATATTTATGAGTAGCTACTGTTTAAGAATAATTTACCTTCTAAACATTTTCTGTATCCTTCTCCTTCTGACAAGTTTTTCAGGTTTGCTATATATTAGTCCTTCTTCCTACCTTTTTTTGGTACTTATTGTGGACCATTGTTGGTACCAGTTCTTTCCTACCCTTTTTATGGTACTAGTCTGACCACTACTGGTAGTTTACTACAGAAAAAAAAAATAATTTCCTTTTTTTTCTTTCTGTGCCTATTTAGTTATGGCAGAAGCGAAAAGGTTTTAAAAAATGCACTTACTGTGGGCACAAAATTCCAGACTCTGATGCCCACAGGGAACATATCACTGCCAAGGAATGGCTCACTTTAATACTATTTTTTTTACCTGTGCTGTCTAGCTCTACAGCTATTACAAATATTAGGAACAGACCGGGCTATTTGTCCCCATCTTCAACTCCTTTGTCTAGGCATCAAACCCCAGTAAGCATTCAAAAATTCCTTTGGTGTATAGAAAGAAATCCCCTACCTAATCTCCTAAGACTACTTCTGCCACTGTAACTTTAGATTTTCTGAGGAGGTTCTGAATACCTTTGAATTAGACTTCTTCCATTCTAAAAGGAAACAGTCTGATCCTAAACCCTTGGATTCAATCATCATACCAGATAAATCTAAACTGCTCCTGGATCTGAAAACCTCAAATCCGACCTCTAGTTTTTCAAAATCTCTTCCAGCTTGCCCACTTGAGTTTAGAATTGATCAGGTGTCTCCTCTGCTCCAGTCCCCTTTTCTTCAAAACAAACAGTGGAACCACTCCACCACAGTCCACTACCTCATCTGTTAGATACTCCAGAAGTTTTTCTGAGGTCAACATGGATAGGATGATGAAGATCCTCAGAGCTCAGATTCAAATGGAGGTAATACTGTCTCAGTCTCCTATTGGATCTGTGAGCCTCCCCTCCATGTCCCATGGCTTTGAAGCCCTCAGATCAGAGAGTGTCATGACAGAGTTGGGGTCAATAATGGTAAGGTTTTCAACTCAGTTTTTCTAACTGGTTCCACTCCTATCCTTCAGATCTGGATGAGTCCCAGAACCAAAGCATCAGTGCTGGATTTGGAGGACAGGGATCTACTCCAATGTTGGAGCAGTCCTTAACCCTTGGAGCCTCGGCCCTAGATAGCTCAGGTCCCTCCTCGAGGCACAGGTCAAGACATGGTAGAGGCTTGGCAGATTTGGAAATTTCAGCTCCAGTGCAGCTGGTCACAGTTTCTCCAAGCCTGTCTGCCTTTGATATAGTGGAAAGGGTTCTCTCATATCCAAGAGACCCAATCTCTTTAACTGGATCCTACATCTATTACCCCTGTGGGTCCAAACTCTGATCCCATTAGACGTACTCCACAGAGACAGCTAGTGTCCAAACAGTATCCTTAGCAGGACTGCCCCCTCTCTTCGGATACCTCCCCAGAGCATCCCACGGAGGAGGTTCCCCATAAGAGAGCATATAAAAGGAAACACAGATTCTCCTATGCAATCCTCTCATAGGGGATGCTAACTTCAACGAAGAAGAAGGGTCCCCCAGATCTCCATCTGATGACTTCTCATTTGGACACATTCTAGACATTCTAAAGCAGAAAGATGGATAGTCCTCAGATACTCCATCCCCAGACTAGTCGATATTTCCGGAACCTTTGGGTTCTGGGCCATCTAAATCTTTAGCGACTCCCCCGGCTGATGAGTTTACCGACCTAGTCTCTCACTGGGCATGGCAGGGACTGGACTATGTCAAACCAGTTCCCCGTCATCCTGACAAAATTCTGGCAGCAATGAAGGACAGACCCGACTGGAGCAAAAAAGTCCCTGTTGAGGCTATGGTTGTGGCAGCAGCCACAAAAAAGGAGTTGGCTTACGAAAGCTGATCTGTCCATCCCACTAATAGAGAGTCGAAGGAGTTGGACAGATTTGTAAAGTGCATATCTACTTCAGTGACCTTTGCTTTGAGGTTCCAAAATTATTTACAGCACGTTACAAGACTCAGTGTAATTATGCTTGACAACATCAGCAGGCCTTATGGTCAGTCCTTGGGAGGGGGCACATCACACACTACAAATAAAGTACTGCAAAACCCCACCTATTTCTATGTTACCAAGATCATATTTATACCATCGGGACACACGCGCACCAAGTAGCCAGGAGAGAGATTAGAACCCTACCTATCTAGCCACACACACTAGAACACAGTATTTATTGCATGTGCCATAGTTTAATTCTTGATACTACACTGTCAGCTGGTAGTCTTAAGGTGGATGACATCAGGCCTTGTAGAAGAGAGCAGTTTGGAAGCCAGAAGCAAGTTACAGGACCAAAAAGTGCATAACCACTGCAGGGAGATATCCCATGAGTTGTTTTGCGGGGGTACACACACACACACACACACACACACACACACACACAGCCTGGAGTGAGTTTAGAATCCCTACCTATCTAGTCTTATTTACTATAGATCACAGTACTTATTGCACGTGCCACAGGTTCTCTCTCTTGTATATGTCATTGCAGGTACAGTACTTGAGCTTTACACAAACTAGGTTTGTGTTGAACAGCATCTTTGGTCTGCAGTGTGATATTGCTTTGTACTGGTGTCTGCATCTAGTATTCTAGCAGTGGGATAAACTGTCATTATCCTAGCTGTGTGTGTACATTTACCAGTATGGCCATATTTGGCTGCTTGCCATTAGATGGGCAAACCTGTGGGCAGGAACAATACACCCTGTCAATGCGTGTGTTAACATTATACCTTACACACCTGCTCACCTACGTCTCTCTAAGTGGTGACATCCAGCAGGCATAGGGATCTGTAGGTAATTGGATTATGTACTGCTGCACCCATAGTTTGGATCCTTTGAGCAACAGTATGGATATGTGATAGTGTAGATTTACTCACCATTATTACGCTATGTAGGACAATACAGACACAGGAGACTACTAGGCTAAAAGCTTAACAGCCCTTACAAGCCTAGCCAGTATAAGCTGATTATACCAAATATATGGCCCCTAAGGGCAACAGGATGGCATTGGCTTGTGCCTCTGCTTTGAGTATCTTACAGAATGTCCCTATCCATAAGTGACAGAGGTGCTACACTCCAGGTTCAAATGTGTGATTTCCCATCCATTGTTCCAAACTACATTCAAAGAAGGCCAGGGAAGGGCTCTGCATAATATGAACGTTTTGTGTGTATGGTTTATAGCTACTCTGTGCAATGTATACATACATTACAAAGTCTTCACAATTAGCCACAAATTAAATCAAGAATTTCATACAGTGATCTTGAGATGAACAGTCAGGCATGTATGGATGACCATCCAAATTAAGTATCAGCCCTCATATAACTGGTCACTACACTTTAGTGTGACATGCATACATGCCATTCATGCCACAAAAATGTGAACGAATAGAGAGACACATCAGTTATTGCTACAGTATGTAGTGATTTGTGATCAACACACAACTATCCTTTCTGCCACAACACATTCCCTGTTCGCTCAAACATACACAATATAAACTACAACTATGTGCTTTCCAACACCTAAAATAAGATTTCTCCTGTGGTGTCAGCAGTTGTTACAATGTTTTCTAGTTTGTGGGCTCAGGTAGGAGTTTGAATCCATCAATGACTAACTAGTACGAGTTCCTATGACTTAAGTGACAGGTAGGACTGTGTTATCCAACAGATCTGGAGTGTATGATTTCATTCTGGGGAAGCATTTGCACAAGAAGAGGACTCCCCCAATGATTTCAATCTCTTTTAGCCCAAACATCTGCTTTGCTATACAATGATGAGGTCATACCTTCAAATGTGTTCTATCTCACACTTGCAGTAAGACTTCTAAAGTGTCACCAGATGATACAATGTACTCTACACTGTGAATTTGGACAGGAGGCATTCAAGTTCAGGAATGACTAACTAGACTGTGCGTGTGTGTGCGTGTGCGTGTGTGTGTCTGCAATGCTAAGTAAGGGTGGCTTATCCAATAGGTCTTGTGTGTACACTTACCCGGAGTGGAAACATTTACGCAAGGAGTGGTCACCCACATCTCTTTCACTCACTTTTAAGCCAAACATTCAACTTGTAACAATTATGAGGTCCATCCCTTCAAATGTGTTCTGCCTCACCATTGCTGCCGGACTTTTCTTGTGCACGAGCAGAATCCAGACTTTGGTTTTAGACGGGTAGGTGTTTGAATCCTGCAAGGACTAATCTTAGTGAATGTTACTGTTATGACAGGTAGGAGAGCCTTATTCAGCAGATTTGTTCTACCTCTGAGGAAATAACACACTTGTGTGAACACTAACAGTGTTGAATGTTTTTTAGCTCAAGAACATATTTTAGGAGAGGAATGAACACTGCAATAGACTCCTTATGTAATTCTTTCAAGTGTGTGCTTCATGAGAATTATGATACAGTTCTGTCTGCTGTGCCAGTGGCCGATATACAGCTCTGTGAACTATGAATTCAGACAGTCAGATGTTCAAGTATGAATAAATGCACTCAACAAGTAACTCAAAAATAACAGAGTACAGATCCCCAGACTTGAGACTCAGGATACCAGTAGTATAGTTAAACATTGAGAATTTATTCACAATGTAGTACTAAAATAAAGCCAACACACGGAGCTCTAGTACAGGGTTGAGCGCTTTCATCTGATATATCCCAGATTTCTTCAGAACCAGTTAGCTCCTAAATTACTTTCCTTTTAAAACATTTTTGGCGCCAAAAATTCCTTGATTTGGATCCAATAAATACATTTTGACCATAATATTCAATTATTAAGTTATCTAAATTAGTTTATATAAATTAGTTTATCTAAATTAGCTCATAATACTATATCCTCCTACATATCATTAAAATCTATATAAAAAATATATCTATTTTTATTTGTTTACACTATTTCCACTTCTTGTATCCATCTAGGTGTGCAGCGTTATTAGTTATTTCTATTTTGACAATTTTCGTATTCTCTTGTTTTTGTCTCAAAATTATTTTAAAAAATGTTTTATATAAGATTTAAGCAACTGTAGTATGCATCTATATTGTATTTCTAGACTTTTCAGATATTTTAGATAATTGTATTGTATATCATTACGAAGGGACAACTTACCTACATTTTAATTAACTTATAAATACTATATAACATATATTTTTTATATATTTTTTATATAGATTTTAATGATATGTAGGAGGATATATTATGAACTAATTTAGATAAACTAATTTATATAAACTAATTTAGATAACTTAATTGAATATTATGGTCAAAATTTATTGGATCCAAATCAAGGAATTTTTGGCGCCAAAAATGTTTTAAAAGGAAAGTAATTTAGGAGCTAACTGGTTCTGAAGAAATCTGGGATATATCAGATGAAAGCGCTCAACCCTGTACTAGAGCTCCGTGTGTTGGCTTTATTTTAGTACTACATTGTGAATAAATTCTCAATATTTAACTATACTACTGGTATCCTGAGTCTCGAGTCTGGGGATCTGTGCTCTGTTATTTTTGAGTTAGATGTTCAAGTATGGCAAGGTGAAAGTATTGAGGGTGTAAAAGACTGGCTTTACAAAAGCCAGTGATGACAGCAACTGTACTTACTGTAAACATTTACAACTGGAGAGACAGGTCAGCTTTTGTAATCTCCTTAATAGAAGCCATCTGCATTCAAACACAATCTTCTGCTTATCCTTTCAAGTGAAGGTTGTCTGACAAATGTGCTATGAAGTCTTGTTTAGCATCTTCAGTTAGTGTACAGGTCAAGAGGAGGTTGACATGCACAACATATTTTCTAATTCATTGGCCTATGCCTTTTATTATTTTGCTCACAGTATAGTGGTTACAAGCAAGAACTGGCTTATTCAACAGATATTTGTGTATGCCTTGCTACACAGTGGTCACAAAGTGCAATAGGACCTTTTTTTATGATAGGTTGTTATGGTTTTGGGATGGGTGGGTGATGTTCACCCAGTAATTGCAGTACTTCCTCATGAGCATCCCCAGTATAATGATGTACTCGTTGAGCAAAGTTTAGCACAAAGCTCTGTAAGTAATAAATGTTTTGGAATAGTTATTGTCATTTGTTATTTTGTGGCAAAAACGTCTGAGAATTTACCCTGGCAGCATGGATTGCCAATGGTCAAATAATGGATATAGTGGCTGATGCATGGAGGACTTAAAAATTGTTACAGACCAGTGTACACATGTTGTATGTAACCTCTAGCAAATTCAGCTGTTCACTTACTACCTGATGGTACTGTTCTACCAGTCTGTGAAGTATGTTGCATGTTGTGATCCAGGTATTGTAGATGTGCTGTCCAATGTTCAGTTGGGGACACATTTTGATTTATGACATGATAGTATACTGCCTTCACAGGTGTACATTGTCAGACTGCATTAACTTGTTTATGTGTGGCAGCAGCAGGAAGTACACACTTAATACAATGTTTGTATACACAATTGCTTCATAATCCTTCACATTTAATAAAGTAAAACGGTACATGCCGAAGTTGTCATTACAGAATACTGACATTAGTCACATTTGGTTGTGATTACTTCAGCTACGGGCAACTCATCTATGGCCTTCCTTTCAAATGTACCTAATCATGTCTATAGGCATACACTGATATCCACTGACACACAACCCTGACTTTACTCCACATGACATTTATCTTCCAGGATTTCCATTTTAGTATATTTCTCATGATACGTCCCACATATCCAGTGTATGTAAATCACATCTGCTATAGTTATGCATCTGTACTACTGCATTGCAGCATAATGTTCAAAGTTACAGTTGCATTTCTGTGTCAAGTCCTTGTTAATTGCACTTAATATCAATTTGGGATGCATTAACTATCTCAACTTCTTCCTTCACAACATGCATGCTGCTGCAACTATTACGGTTTCCACTATCCGTACTTGCATGGGAATTATGCCAGGACTGTTATTTGTTTTTCTCAGTTGGTTCACAGTTTTATTTTTGTAATTTCCTATTACCCCAGCATTGTTACTTCAAGAAATGTAAGCTACTGGATTTTGTACACTTTTGTCACCTTCATGTCTGTTCAAACATCACAATGTATTTATTTAGAACATTTCCTCAAATGCTTGACAATGCCAGTGAAGTTTTTATTTGTCCACTAACTACACTAAATGCAATGTCCTAATGTATCAACTTTCCTTGTCCACTGGTATTGTTAGTACAGCTTGGAAAAATAAATTTCAGGGGAAGCCTATCTATTGTGCCATGTGCGTATACTCGGTTAGGTTTGTTTACCATTTTGTGTTTACATTGTAGATGTAAGCCCTGCTGTACCTCAGTATGGCTGCAAGCATGTGTTCTCGGCTCAGACAGGAACTACTCAAAGTGTAGAGTAGTTTGCAGTCTTGTATGTCACCTGGTGGACAGCATGCTGGCTCAGATAGGATCCAAGAAGTTAGAATTGGGGAGTCCACCTCTACAAAGAGGCCAGTCACAAGTGGAATCCCTCAGGGATTAGTCCTGGGACCCTTCCTTTTTGTCATTTACTTCTCCGAAGTCAAGGATAATGTCAGTGGCCTCTGGCCAACTAAATTTGTAGATGATTGCAAATTAGGAGTGGTCATACAATCCTCCACTGACACATTCTCCAGGAAGTGCTGACACAGGCAAATAACTGGTGTCAGAGCTATGGACTAAAATGAAACGCCAAGAAATGCATAATAGTATCCCTCAGGAAGTCATACACCTCTGGTTACTAACATACTGACAACACACCCCAAAGAGTAGACCTAGTAGTTAGGGATTTGGGGACACACAGTCAATAATCTCGCCTTTGACTATCACACGTCTACAGTAGTGAAAAAATCATTCTATGTTGCGGAACATATAAACAAATGTATGGCATCTAGGTCCAAGGAAGTCTTTGCTCCACTGTATTTACCATTCATCAAACCTATGACCGAATACAGTGCCTCCTTGGGTATGTACCTAACCAGGCATATCCAGTAAGTGGAACATCCACAGAGGTTCTTTGCCTGTATTCTTTTAGTTAAGAAACCTGTCCTATACAGACTGCCTCAAGATTTTATCCCTGTATTGTCTTCTACAGGCTGTTAAGGGGAGATCTATGCCTGGAATACAAGGCATTGTCAGACCATCCCGATGGACCTCCTACATATCTGCAAAACAAACTGCACCAAAATTACCCATTCTAAAGACTTAAACCTTGCCTATGATATAAATTGGACCTGCTCGAGAGATGGGTATGTATCAGAGAGACTACCCCTTCTCTGGAGCAGGCTCCCCATCCATGCGAGTAGAGTTCCTCCCTAACCAAATTCAAGTGTAATTTGGACAACTGGATGGACAACAGGAAATTCATCTCTGGTTTGGCACCTTTATCTCTAATGGACACAAGGAGCACGTAAATGGTTCATCTCCCAAGCCCCTGCTTGTACATATTTTATCTCTCAAGCCCCTGCTTACACTTATCAAGGGTACCAGAACTTATCAGAGATTTGGGATGCATGGCTAGGTTTAAAAAAGCCCTTGTGGTCATTAGTCTAGTAAACATCTATGAACCTATGCGTATTCAATTAGCACTGCTGCGCATCATTCACAGCCGGACCATCTTGTTAGCCTCTGCACAAAGTGTACACACTTCACGAATCCAAGGGAGTTTTTTCTTTGTTTAGTAATTTTTCTTAATTTGGGCTACATATTGTAATTTTCATTGCTACCTTATTAACCTATAACTGAAGCAAACTGGAAACACAGCTCCTGCCTCATCAGTCCTTCTCAAGTTTATTAATAGTTTGTAAACTGTAGATATTTGATCTTGTAATCCAGGGAACATGCCTCTCCTGAAGGTTGTCTTTAGTCATTCAACTGACTTTTTGTTTTTTACTATTTTCTTTGGACATCAGACTACCTAAACACAAGAACAGTCATTAATTATTTTGAATTTATATAACAAGCGCATACTTTCAGTTTGAAATGCAGTTGCTGTCAGAAATTAATCAGCATTGTTTGTGTTTGAAACAACAAAAATGCTGATTGTTATATAAAACCAAGATACGCAGTTACATGACTTGTTCTTGTTAGCACTTGTTAAGATTTAGATTCTTCTTTGCACACACTAAAAAAAACTCTAATTGTGGAATAAAACCCGCTATAAACATGCTCGTATACAATTTCCATTTATACATTTATTAAGTACTCTTCAGAAAATGAAGTTAAAATGCATTTATAATGTTTTGGGATATAAGACGGTATAACTGGAAATGCCATTTATCTGTCTGGCAGCTCTAATAAAGAGGGATAGAGCTCTATTACTAAATGTTATTCTATTCTACTTAAGTTCAAATGATACTACCATGCTCAAAGCAGTCAGGAATGACGCCATAAAATTGCTGCAACTGTGACAATGCCTTTCGTTTAATGTTCACGAGATGTTAATAAAGGCCATGACAGTTATAGTGGGAGATGGGGAAGTGTTATTTTCTATGGAAAAAGTACAGTAAAGTGTAATATACTGATCTGATAAGTAACTGCACAGCTGTAGGACTGTATTGTTTCCAGCATATGGCACAGACTGTGCTCATGAGCAAAAGCAGCAGAAACATTAATGGCAAGAAATTCAGCAAACTCTTCATATTCAGTACTACATTTAACTAAAAAAATAACCTATTCCCATCCCCCAACCATAGCTCCACACCCTCAGTACAACAGCCATCGAAATCCGATCAAAAAATACACGAAAAAATGAAACCCAAAACACTAGCTGCTGACAACCTGCCATCCAAATACCTTAGTGTACACCTCAGTGCAGCCACTAACACAATTTTTTACCCTGTATCTGTCCTAATTAATAGATCCATTATAGAAAACTACATTCCATATGGAAAGCTTCCTTCATAATCCCATAACACAAACAAGGCACATCTACCAAACTGTTAAACTATTGCCCTATAGCAATCCTTCCTCCCCTCTCCAATATATCTGAAAAATGCATACATCAGCAACTCCTAGCTTTTCCATTTGATAACAAGTTACTTTATCCTACCCAACATGGCTTTCGACCCCACCACAGCACCAAACTACCATACTACATTTCCTAGATATACAATTAGTCAAAGCGAAAATTCAGGTAATTTTGTCCCCACCATTTTCCTTGACTTGTCAAAAGCCTTCAAAAAAAGTGTCATATCACTCACTCCCCCAAAGAATAAATCTTATAGGTCTCACCAACTCCTTCAACTAGCTGGTTCACCAGATACATAAACAATTACACCCAGTCTGTAAAATGAAATTTCTCACACTCCATCTTCCTTCCAATCACTGCAGGAGTCCTCTACGGCTCCATACTTGGGCCAATACATTTCAATATCTTCATTAATGACATACACAAAAAAAATTAAAACTTGCCACTACAATATAATATGCTGATAACTCTTTAGTTTGCTCAGCCCAAATCTTCCTACCTTAGAAATCATTACACAGGATGCTTTTACCTCTACGGAAAACTGATTAAATAAATCTCTATTGCTCTTAAACTCCAAAAGAATCAAACTAATCCTATTCCTTCCCCCAAAACATAAATCAAAACACTGACATTAATATCTCCTCAAACACAAAAATTGAAAACGTCACCAACACAAAATTATTAGCATTTATCACAAAGTTAAAATTTAATTTGCACACTGACACTGTAGTCAAAAGATACACTGCAAACTAGGCTCTCTTTACAGAGCAAAGCACGTAAGTGATCATAGTAAAAATAGCTGCCACTTCCCATTTCCAACCTACCCCCCCATATGCCTCACAAATATAATTTCTTCCACCAAATACAAAATAAAGTACCTATAACAAAATTAACAAATTTGCCTACGTTCAACCAAACCACTCCAACCACTGCACCGTGCACAATGCCCTCAACCAGCTTGAACTTCAACATATTACCCTCTCAGCACACAAAATACTTCACTATCGACTTAAAACACCCTCACTGTCATTGCTATCAATATTGTCTCTGTATTGAGCCCACAGGCATCTTCACAATGTAGAAGCACAACCTTAACATCCTGACCCGCTTGTACAAATACATGACAAGGCCCATGCACAAACACAGTAATACCATTCAACAGTCATACTTTTACATTTGACCTATGGCAGTTATCAGAGACAGGGCAGTGATGTCTGAAAGGTATACTGTTTGGGAACAAATCCCTACTACTGTTACATTAAAACCTGTACAATCTGAAGCAAGTATACTCATCCTGGGTCTTTCTTAGGAACTTCAATTTCCTCTTGTGCAGCTTCAATTTCTTAAGGGGCAATACAAATAAAAAGAGCACGGCGTAATATTTGTTGATGCAGACAGTGGTAGGTTACATGTGTAGCTAAGATAAATTATACTCTCAGTACATGGATAGTGATCCTTGTTTAACGCCATCCTACCATCAGTGTAGGAAGCCAGGAATGTGATGTCTTATGTCAGTGTAACAACGATGGCACTGTACTCGCATGTGTAGGATGGCAGCAATACAGGTCACAATGCCTAAAGACCACAGTGCTATTTCAGGCTCCAGTCTTACACTGAGAGCCATTGTAGGCCTACTGTATGGGCCTCTGTCTGCAATCTTTACGGAGGAGGTCCAGAAATACTGTGGACTCATCACATCACCTTTACTCTCTAAAGGGAGAACTACCCTATCGTCCACCAGCCATGATGAATCTCAGTGAAAAATGGTAGAATGTTGGTGTCCAAATAATCTCTTGCAGGGCCCATCTGGTGTACAATAGTGAGCACTGGCTAACATCTCATTTGCATGATGCATGTTGAGCTAGGATAATACAGGTAGTGTACTATTATGGCTCACAATGGTACCTTAAGGTGTGAAACATGGCAGTCCTGTATTCCTGTGTATGCTGGTAAGAAAATCAGGCACTACAATGACTCCATTTATTGATGGTTATACGTGGAATTACATTTCATACCCTTGAGTTATGACCTGGACTGAGCATGTTCAGTGCTGCCTGGTGGAACCTTGTCATGTCCTCAGCATTAAGTACAACTGAGCATGATGCTTAACAAGTTTTCTCAACATGCAAATTAAGCTGTTCAGAAACAATAGTGTTGAGTTCTGATTAGCACTTGAATCCATACAATACAAGCACAACAGCATTCAGAGAGCTGCTTCATACTACTGAAGAAATCTGCAGAGCACAGTTCTGTATAAGCTAAGTATCACTTTTTACAAGTCCATTCATTTGCAGTACAGCTATTTTTAACTGCTTTGAAAACCTGTTGTCTTAAGATGCATGTCTGTCAGTACTTCTAAGTGTATTAACAAGAGGGTTGCAAGGGATACAGCAATTGCTGGGAGATGCATGATGAGGAGCACATGCTCTTAGCACAGTTCAAAGCATTTATACAGTCATATTACCAATATCAATTACCGCCCCATAGCTATTCTCTCTCCACCCTCCAAAATACTAGAGAGATGCATACACTCTCAGGTCTCAGACTACCTCCTAACAACCTCCTTTCCAATACTCAGCATGGTTTCCGACCAAACCATAGCACCACTACTGCCTTACTCTCCTTTACTAACACTACCGTTCAGCATAAAAAAAATGGCTATCTTTCCTCTGTTACTTTCCTAGACCTATCTAAAGCATTTGACATGGTCCCACACAAACAACTTATCTCTGTCCTCAATAACCTATCCTTCTCATAAACAGTCACCAACTGGTTTCAGAGTTACCGGGTCTGACCGCCAACAATCCGTTGTATAGCAGAATGACATCTCCCCAACTATCTGTCTCCACAGGGGCTCCCCAAGGATCCATCCTTGGACCCCTACTCTTCTGTTTTCACCAAAAAACTAGCCTCTGCCACCAAACATGGCACACTCATACAATACGCAGATGATTCAGCCATCATCTGCTCAGCCCGATCCCTAGCCAAACTGCAAAAAGTCACACAGGAAGCCTTTTCCACTGTTGAAACTTGGTTATCCGATGCCCAATTAATACTCAACCAAAACAAAACTAAACTAAACTACTCATCTTCCAACCCACCAAACATACTCAAAACAACACTCACTTTAACATCACAGCAAAAGACAACACCACTATATACCCAACTGAACACACCAAATTGCTAGGAGTGGAAATCAACAATAAACTAAAATTTGACATTCACATATCCATGACCATAAAAGTCCACAAAAAACTAGGAGCATTAAACAAAAATAAGCAACTTCTCACCAAAGCAGCAAAGATTTCAATAGCAAATTCCCACCTTACCTCCACCCTACTTTATGCCTCTACAATATATACCAACCTAAGGCAATGCGATCTAAACAAGCTAGAGACCTGCTACAACAAAATAGCCAAATTCGCCACAGTGGCATCCTACCGTAGTCACCACTGTCTCTCAATTGCTGAACTGGGCTAGCTTGAACTCCCTCACCTCCTTCAATGGTAGCAACTCTCACTCGCCCACAAACTAGTAAACCATCCACTAAATCTACTCCAATCCTATCGCACCACCAGACCACTAAGATCCAGAAACAAAAATCACTCGCAGATCACTAAAGCCAATAACTCTGCTGGTGAAGCACTATTCTCTTGCACCACAGCCAAATTATGGAACTCCCTCCCACCCACAATTACCTCCATACCATCATGCACCCACTTCAAAACTTTACTAAAAGCGCACCTTAAAACATGCTGGCTATGCCCTTGCAACTCCCACTCTAATATCACCTACCCCATCCAACCACTGCCTTTCTTTCCACTCCACTAACTACCTTGATTATAGCAAGCTCAGATGCTCATAAGCCTAATACTTATTATACAGCAGGAACTTCTTATTGTAACATTTGTTAATGTCTGTTATATACTTCACAGATAAAGATTCTAGTTGTCTACTGATGTACTATGTTCTTCATCTGTAAATATGTTGTAAGTAATTGCTATGTAAATTGTTAATCGCTATGTAATCCAATGCAACTACTGTCTGTTTATTTTAACTGTGAAGCTTTTTTCCCCGGGCCTCCGCTGAAAATGGACCCATGTCCAGTCGGACACTCCCGGTCAACAAATATAAATAAATATGGTACCACTTTCAGTAAATACACTGGTGTGTTGTATACAATGCACAATTTTCTGCAAATATATTTTTAACATTGATGGTAACAGTCATATCACCTTGGTCAATTGCAATGGTATGTTTTGGTTTGTGGGGTTCACATGCTCAGTAAACCTATGTGTCTGACATTAATTAAAAAGTGTGGATATATATATATATATATATATATATATATATATATATATATGTATATATGTAAGTGTGTGTGTGTGTGTGTGTATATATATATATATATATATATATATATATATATATATATATATATATAAACATACACGTATGTATATGTGTGTGTGTGTGTGTGTGTGTGTATATATATATATACGTATACATGTATAAATATATAGATTATATATATATATATATATATATGTATGTGTGTGTGTGTGTGTGCGCGCTCGCACGCATCTGTCAGGTACACAAATAGCATGTTACATGGACAAGAAAGACACTGGAGGTGTTAGGATTTATCAGGGCCATACAGAAACACGGCTGGAAATTCAACTGTTTTCCATACCAAGAGCAATGCCTAATGGACAGGGCAAGCAGAAGCACAATACTAAATCTGGGGCATCCACAAGTAAGTCCAATTCTCAGATGCAGAGAAAGAGGTGCTTCTCCAGGCCTGCTTTCTCCATGGGTGACGACTCTTTACTCTGTATGCAGGTGACGACCTACCAGGGCTGTGCCTCGGATGATGGTCACAACCATGGTTATGAAATGGTGTGCCTCAGGGCCATGATGATATATGTGGTGCCTAACAAAGAGCACAACTGGCCTGAGAAGGGAGACCAATAGGTGATGGGCTGTCAAGAGAAACACCTGTCATGGGGACAGAAGAGTTCCTGGCCACTATCAGAGGGAGTGGCACCTCTACAGAGTCCCACAATACAGTGCTGGATGATATGGCATAACTGGACAGGCCCTAGAGATAATCCACTGTTGCTGTCCCAGGTATGTAGGCCTGTTCCTGTACATCAATAACTATAAATTCTATGCATCCATTAGTGATCATCAAACTTATTAAAGCTGTCTTACCTTATACAGGTAAATCTGGATTCAGCATCCACAGTTTTCTACTCAAGGTATGCACACAGAAGTATTACTTTTTTTGAGTTCATATTTGCAAAACTCAGTTGCTTGTAATTTCTGATGCTGGGTCATGCTTAAACTGGATATTTTGTGGTTTGGTAAATTCACATGTAATTCTTTATCTGGACCCAGCAATGTGGAACTGCCCCTGTCTAATGTCGCCTTACATTATTAAGAACTATATAGAACTGCTGGGCAATGTAATCAATATGAGGCTTAATCCTGTTATGTACACATTACCAATCTACAGCTCATTAACAGCTGCTATCTGCAGGGAATCATTGCAGTATGGTTTCTTTTTGTGCTCCATTAGTGGTAAAAAGTGTTTGGACTCATTTTTTCTGGCATTATATGAGTGTAGAGTTAATATATTTATACATGAGGGTAGTGTGGATGGAGTAAAGCCCCATACATGGCAGGGGGAGGGGGGCTAGCCTCCCTGCAAAACCTTAAAATCTGTTCATGTGGTTAAAGCTTCATTTGATCTGCTTTGTCTATTCAATGCTTCAGCACATTTTTTGTCTTATGTGATGTGGTACCTTGAGTTGAATACCTTAGGAATGTGGGAATTGTGTGCTTGTTTAGCTATGTAAAGCTTTATTAACATGTAAGCTTCTTATATGCAATGTAACCCGTTTATCTGGCTGATTTATGTTCATAAAACATTACCTTACGTTTCCTGTGCTTGCACTTATAGGCAAGCGCATTTAATATATTTAATATATTTATATATAATTATATATTTAATATATTCATATATATAATATATATAACATTAATAATTAATATATTTAATATAGTAATATAAATAATTATATATTTAATATATTTATATTTGACTTGCAGCTTAACTTTACACTGTCAAAAAAGTGCATGCACATTTACAAGCTATATCTAGCAACTTCAGTCCTCTAAATGTAGAGTCAAGTAAAATATTGTATTTTCCTTCAGAATCTAGCTTAAACGTAATGTTTTGCTATGAAGTGACATATTTTGGCCGAAGGTTATCCTCAGATCCCATTTTACCCTGTGTACTGCACTCTTTCATGCATTGTAATTCACCACAAACATTTCATATACTTTTTTTTCCTGTTTAGGTTGTGATAATGCAAATTTTGCAAAAAAAAGTTCTAAGTGAGGCTTTAATAAAGATATTTCTTGTATAATGTTTAATGTTAATTTAATACAGTTTGATTCTTTTGTATAAATGTAAAATTTGGCTATGTCACAAGTGACAATGCAATAAAGATGTTTAAAAAAAAACCTTACTTCATTTCTTACTTATTTTTGTGACATAGTTCTTGTTACCATATAGCTTACAGGTTTAACTACAGCATTCCATTTTTCTTTTTCTGGCTGTAACTACACAAGGGTTATATCTGAATGGCTTCAATCTTCCCACTCACATAATTTAAACACCATACTGGGCCATAGACCATAAACTATTTTTGCTCAATCCCTATGTGCTACCATTCACCTTAGATCCTGTTAGAGATGATATATGTAGCCTGGCATTTATTACTCAATTAAATGTATTTATTCATTCATTTAATATTTTGTTGACTGGGTTGCTCCTAGTACAACCTTGGCCTATTATGAGAGGCTTGAGGTGGTATGCATACTGACAAGGGGGGAATTTGTGTAGGGCAGTGGGGTAATTTCCCTCATGCGGATAGCCAACTGTGAATGAGATACTATGGCTGCAGAGAGAGGGAGGAAGAAAAAGGAGGGTGAAGCAGTACAGAGCTGAATGTGTGTTCCAGCTCTGACAGAAAGAGTTCTTTGAATAGATGTCTTCCCCTAACACTGATGTGGGTAATAAGACGCTGACATCTCACATAGCAGAGGAAGTAAAATGACAACTGGTATTAGCTGAAGAGGTGGATTTTTTTTTATTTTTTTGCTGAACTGAAAACAAGTCTACAATTAGCTGAATTGTGTTTTAATACACAATGTGGAAGGTAGGTTTTCCAACGAGAAATGATTTTGTGATTATAGAAAGAATCTTCAGACATTTCTGGACCAACTTGTGGACTTTATGAAACTACATCCTTTTTAAGGTTCACAAAATATTAATGCAGATAATTTAGAATTTTTAAATGTTAAAATAAACTAACAAAGTAATCCCAGGGATTTTTCTTGTTTTAATTCATTGTTTAGATTTCAGATTTGCATTTCTGAGCATGCTCATCTTTGGCTGAGGGGGGAGGGGGAAGAGAGCCTGAAGGAAGTTTCAAAGGTGTTAGCCAAATTCCATCTCAAATTGCAGTTCTACTAACAGCAGCTCTCGCTGTGAACCACTCACTAGGTTACTCTGTGCATTTTACCCATTGAGAAAAGTGTCCTTTCAAGCATTTCATGACCTGACTGCTGCTGCTACTCTAGTAATGCAATACTTTTAAAGGGGCATTATTTTGTTTCTAAAATGAGTTGCTTGCTAGAGTACTTTGTTTACATTTCTGTTCAGTGCAAGTCACATGTTCACACAGAGCAGTATTTTCAGAGAAGCTTGTTAGCATGCTGTCTGTTAGATTTCATAAACTTCAGTGAGGGAAGTGCTAAGACTTTACAGTATGTCCTTTTGTATTTTACTTCCCCCACCCATAGGCTATTAGATTATTTAAATGACTGGTTTAGCCTCAGCCAGAGATGCTGTCTAGTTACACTCAGAGCTGCAGCCTTTGCAACAGTGAAATTACATTTGAGTATGTGCTTTTCTGTAACATTTAGTGGAATAATTACCTGTGCAGAGGCTGCATGTCCTCCCTGTGGTCGTGTGGGTTTCCTCCCACATCCCAAAGACTTGCTGTAGGTGGACTGGACACACTAAATTGGCCCTAGGCATGAGTGCGTGCATGTGTGTGTCTTCTGTAGAAGGTTGGGCCCCAGGCTGGCAACTAGACACCGTAAAAAAAAAACTCCACTGCCAATCATAAGCGGACAGAAGATCCGCTGTAGTGACCCCTAACAGGGAAAAAGCCAGAAGTGTGCGTTATGTTCATTGTCTGGCAGCTGGTGCACATAATTAAGAATCAGAGCTGTTAATGAACTGCTTACTGTAGTCCAAGGTACAAGATTTGATTCCTTAAATCTCCATTTGACTGCTGTCTGACCCTGAACAAGTTAGTTAATCAGACATTGTTCCCAGATGATCCCTGAAGAAAGACTCGTGCCCAATGGGCTTACCCATTTAACAAATAAATAAAATAAAATGCTCTGCATGCCTTTTGTCATGCAAAATAGAACACATGACAGGATAAACTTGGGCTAGATCATGCAAAATCAGACTTTGCATGTATCTCATGAATTAGGATTTGAAACGATGCACATTACGTTGCTGTATTATGACACTTCTGCAAAGGGCCTTACGTGTATCACTGAAATATGACAGTGATCACTGGGTAAGGAAGTGCAGCCATCAGCTTTCTGGAACGAACAAAGTAGGTGAAAATAAAGACAAATGTTAACTTAGGAAAGGTTTATAAAACATCATGTGGGAGGATGGCAGAATGGTTAAGATGTTTACCTTGCAAACACAAGATGCAGGGTTTGATTCTCACATGGGGTAACTGGCTAGGCTTAAAATGGCCTGCAAGGGCAATTAGCCTAGTATTAATCTATGTCCCTATGTATCTGTTGGCCATGTCCTCATGTAGGGAGCTATGCCCCTTACATCCTTGCCACGTGATTATAATTTTCTTTGACATCATCATAGCATGGGGTAGGAAAAAACATTTGCTGCACCCCTAATGTTTAGGACATATTTTTGACTTCAGTGGTATTTGTCCCTAGATCATCTAAATAGCAATTAGTTTGAAGTCTCTCCCAGGTGAGAGATGGTCACACAATATGAAACAAGCCTACAGGACAATATGTTGAGGCTTATCTTGATGAGTCATGCCTTAAGAAAACCAATGTAATGAAAATGGAATTAATACCTATTTCACAAAATTGTAAAAACACCCATTTATATTTATCTCCACATCTCTAAAGTGGGCTGTGCTTCCTAACACCACACAACCTTTATCTGAGGCATCTATATCTTGGAGAAAATGGCATATGTGTTATTCTGTGGGTCTTGGAGAAAATGGGCTGTTTCCAAACAGAACAGCCATTTTTGTCAATTTGATTAACTGAGTTTGCCTTCAGGCATGTCTGTGTCAACAAACTGTACAATTGCAAATGAAATGATAAAAAGCACCCTTACATTTCAAAGCTTACTGAACAGACTGACATGATTATTTTCTTCCAGCCTGCAACTATTGTTGCTTCTTGTTCCTACAGCCTAGAAGCCCTTTGCTCCCAGTAAGAGTATTTCCAGGTTGGGTTTGTTTTCTTCTAACATCCCTGACCTTCAAACCTTCCCCAGAATGCCAATTGACTCATTCATTCCACCAGAGGTGACAGCCTGCAATCTATTCATTCCTATTCAGGGGAGAGGCAAAGCCAGGGACTGGTGATATCATCTGTAGGGACTGGTGGTTTCTGCTTGCCCCCATGTTTCACAGTGTGCATGCCTATAGATGCTGAAGGGATTTGGCATGCAACAGACCCTAGCAAAGGCATGTTATGCATTTCTGCAAGTGAAATAACCCTTCAAAAGACCCTGCCCCCCCACTGCAAACAAAAAACTCAGTGTGACCTCAGATTTCCATTAGAGATACAAGTGTGGAATATGTACCCCAAGCATGCATACCCAACCCTGTGTGTTTGTATCTGTGTGTGTGCATGCATATTTGTGCGCACATGTTTATGCACGTGCCCAGCAATACATTACATCCTATCTGGGAGCAAGGGTGTCCGCAGGCAGGTGCAAGGGGTACATATGCACCCCCCTGGAACCGGCTGGCTGAGAAATTAATTTTAATTAAAAAAAAAAAAAAAAAAAAAAAAAAACACTTATTTTAAAGGGTGTTCTTTAAGAACGCCCCTTTGCATCCCATCCGGTCGCACAGACGCAACAGGTGTTTGCGACCTGTTTTTGTCTTTTGTGTCTGTGCGACCAATGGTTTACGTCCGTCTTTCACGCGCCTACCAGGAATTTCAATTCCAGAGGACGTTTGGACTGCGGACGCGCCAGACGAACGTAGAAGTGAGAGGTAGGTGTGTGCATTTGTGTGTTTTAGTGTTTACGAGACTGTGTGTGTGTGTGTGTGTGTGTGTGTGTGTGTGTGTGAAGAAACAGGTAGGTAGGAGTCTGTCCCAACCTTCCTTGATCTCCCATTTTATTTTGTATCTGTGGTCATGCAGTTTTACCAAATGTACTCGTTGCTGATCTGATGTTTGCAGCTTTTGGTTAACTGTGCTGTAAATCATGCATTTTTTTTCTTTTTTGCATCAAGCCATATCCCAAAATAGTCTATTTGTGTGCCTCCCAGCTTCTAGCACTTAAAGACTCAAGGAAAGAGATAATTGCAAGGGGTGGCAGTCATCATGCTAAATGTTAGGACATTTCTAGTCTTCCTTTTAGCTCTGTGTCTTGTTTAGCAAATGTGATACAGTGTGCATGGTTACACTGAGCTGCTGTCAGTGTGTGTGCTTTCTTATTTGCACAATGCTAGTCTAGCATGCATACATTCGCTGGATAAACCTGAACTTCCAAATGCTTGTGGGTTGGACTGTAGTACTGAGTTTTCCTCCATATGGTACCCTGGAGCAGGACTTAAACCATGCCCTCCCTCCTTCCAAGATGGACTCTGCTGATTGCTCTCAACCCTCACTTGCTCCCTTCTTCTCTGCCTGGGCCATTAATCAGTTTCATCTGGGAGATGGTCATGTTACCATCCATCTGTACCGCTGGTCCCTTTCACTTTAGTATTGTATCATTATTTTGTTAAATGAAAAAGTGGTCTGTTTTTAAATGTTTCTTCTGTTCTTCTGATAGTGTGCGTTACTGTAATCACATCTGGATTATGACTGTAGAATGTCCAGTTAAATAAGTTCTGTTACTGTTTAGCAAAGTAATATATAATAAAAAGTCTAATATTTGTATTCAGATGCGAGATATTTAATTTGCAAGTAAGTATACTCTGCAACATCAGGCCAAAATATTTAAATATGCTCACTTTAGAAGCTTGAAGGCATTCTAGTTGAAAGCATGAACAAGGTAAACTTGTTTTTTTCTTTCCCTGGAATACCAAAAAAAAAATGCCATTTTACCTTTCTACTAATTCTGTAGTAGCCTGAGAGACTGGAACCATTCATTGTTTAAATTATTATTTTTCTAGTTGTATTTATATTAAATCATGTAAATTATTCCCATTACTGAAAAAGGTACCATTAACTTTGTGAAGTAAAATTTAAATTTATTAATGTTATTTATGACAACTTCTTCTGGCTTTTCCCGGTTTGGGGTCACCACAGCGGATCACCTGTCTGCTCATGATTGGCAGTGGAGTTTTACGGTGTCAAGTTGCCAGCGCGGCGCCCAACCTTCCACAGAAGGCACACACACACTCATGCCTAGTGCCAATTTAGAGTGTCCAGTCCACCTACAGAATGTCTTTGGGATGAAACCGGAGCACCCAGAGGAAATCCACATAACAGGGAGGACATGCAGACTCCGCACAGAAGGCACCCCAGCCGAGAATCGAACCAGAGAACCTCACTGTGAGGCAGCAACGCTAACTGCTGCACCACCATGGTTATTTATGACAACTTGTAAATAACAATTTGCTATAATGAATCACAAAGTTGTTTTTGAAGAGGTTTATTTGCAAACACGGAAACTGCACAAAGGATACATAAAAATACATTTTACAGAAAGGTTCAGAAAAATGAATGTTTGATTTGTACCAGTTTAATGCCATTTAATTTGCAAAGAGATGGTTTAATTTTGCAATATATTGGTACAAATGCCCATTTCAAACCCGGAAGTAAACAAAATCAGACAGACTAAGAATGCATAAGCAGTAACATGATCAGATTTGTGAAAGTTTTAAATACTGTATAGTGCAGTTTGTGCTACATAACAATGGTCTCTGCTACTTATTCCAAATAGCCGTAGAGATCAAATCATTTAGTAAGGATGGAAGGTATTATGGTGCACAAGCAGTATATCACTCCCTTTTCCATGTAGTGTTCATTAATGCTGTTTAACATTATTGCAGACTTTGTTGCCTAGTGTCCCCCTTTCCACTACATGTAAGTAAAGTTTGTTATCCATGAGTCATCCCTGACTTTTCTTTCTGACGCAGCAATAGCACTACAAAAAATGTTTCTGGTATGCTGTGTCTATGGATTTAAGAAGTAGGTAGGGGTGTGCATGTGTTTGTAAGTAAGTGGAGGTAGGAGTGTGGGGGGGGGGTCGTACGTCATAATTGTTTCCTCACAGGAAAATGAATTGGGCTGAACACGTACAAATTGCTGTCCAGATACTCGGGTTTATTATTGCTTTCATATGGTGTTTGTAAGCAGGAATAGTATCTTTACTTATAAGTAAATTAGGCCCCAGCAGATATTTTGTTTTAACAACTTAGGAGTTTGTAAGAGGTGCTTTTTCACGACAGCAGTAGAAGGAGCCCACTACACCTGTGCTTTATGCGGATTGTCCTTTACCTTATACACGGGGAAGGTGACGGGATGATAGGACAGAGCTTGTGTAGTGAAGAGAATTGCTGACACTAGAACATATTTATTTTCTGACAGCTCATTTTATTACTTAGGAGGGTTAATTGGGAGAGCTGTCCTCCCCTCTTAGCATCATTTAAAGTGAATCATCTTGCAGCACTAAACCTGAAAAGTGTGGTCCTCTAGCTGCCTGAATCCCTCCCAGTCCTGACGCAACGCGAGAGTGATTCTGAATGGGCACTAGAAAGGATATCTTTCTCATTTGTAACCTGTGACATCGCTAATAGCCGTTAATAGTGACTGACAAAAGTGAAAATTTTTTTCTTATGTAAATTAATCGTAACGCTTTCAGAGTCTGGGAAAGCATCTCTCTGCCACCTCTTATGAAATACAGCCTGTTAATTTAGCTTTGGGCAGCTTATCTGGTAGCTTTCAACAGTTCTTGATTTTTGTCATGCTCCTCGTAAAAAACAAAAAAAATATTTTTGGTAAATCACTGAAGATTGCTGCCACCCGCGGTGGTGGTGCTGCGGTAGCATTGTCGCCTCACAGTCAAACGCTTTCCGGTTCGATTCTCAGCTAGAGCATCTTCTGCGTGGAGACATGCATGAATGGGCACACCTTCACTGAAGGTTGTGCGCCAGGGCTGGTAACTCTGCATGTAAAAATCAACTACCAATCATTAGCGGACCGGAGCTCCGCTGTGGCGACCCATAACTGGGAAAAGCCGAAAGACAACAACTGAAGATTGCCGCCAATGAAGCCAGACATTAAATTTCCATACAATCTTCAAAGTGCAGGTTGATGTAAAACCTGTTTTGTTAACTTTCTAAGTGAATTAAAAGTAGTAATTAAAAATAGTCCTGTATATTAGGCCTTTGTCCGATTCTTGGGCTAAGGAAGTTGAGTGCTATTAAAAGCATGGGACAAAATAATGCTGCAGAAAATGAGCCATCAAAACTGCTCGTCTGCTTAACTGATATTAACGTGACAAAATTAGTAAATGCAACCAGAAAAATATGCACTCCGTAATTATTAATTTGTAATACAAATCCTATTACTCTAGCAACTTTCTAAATATGTCCCTAGTTTTAGGTCTCTGTCCTCAACATTTTAACAGACTTTGTTCAGATTTCTTGTGCTAAGACATTGAGAGGTAGTGTGTGTGTAAGAGGGAGGTAGCAGACCCTTCAGCTGTCCCAAGTTTTTGCAGAATGTCCAGATTTTTTGCCGCATATTCCTCCTAAAAGGACTGAAGTTGCTAAATAAAATAATGACAGACATTTGAGGTTTGGACGTTATATCCTTTAGAAAAATGCATACCAACACAAATCCTGTTATTCTGCCAATTTTCTAAATTCAGGAGAGCAATATTTATAATCTGTCCCTATTTATTTTAGGGCTTTGTCCAGATTTCTTGCACTAAGAGGTTGAGGGGTGTGTGTGTGTGTGTGTGTGTGTGTGTGTGAAAGAGAGAAATACAGAATTAGCAGGTGGAATTTATTTTCAAGTGCGTTTTCAAGGAAATGTGAGTTTCAAAGGAAAAGAAGTTTACTGCTGCTCATGCCAAGTCTGCTTAAAACGTCCAACTGTTTTGTTTAGCAAATAGTAGCACTGCTGTGGTATAGAGGTTTAAAGCAGTGTTAGTAGCACAACAGGTAGAAAACGTGCATCCTAATGCAGAGAGCTGTAGGTTCTTCTCCCGCATCATGTAGATTTTTATTTGAAAGGGGTGGGCGCTGCAATCTTGAGTATGTCCTCCTTTGGATGCGATGCCTAGTAACTATGAAACTAGTTTTTCAGCTTGCCACCCATTCCCTATTGCAATATACCAGCTTACCATTTCTTTTAATGTAACATAAGCAATTCATTCTTCAAGGGCAACAGGCACTGAATTTGTAAATGAAACACTGAAATATAAAGTTGTTTTCTAGCAACAACCTCTTCACTGGTTTCAGATCTCTTTAATGTGGAATTATTCAGATGACTTTTACTTCTACAGAGATTCTGCATATTGATGGATATTGGTGGATTGCATGACAGAAGTTTGAGTGGCCCTTTATGGTTGAAATGTTCTGAATTGGGCAGTTTGCCATTATTGGTTCATATGATTTTTTTCATTGCTTAAAGGAAAAATATTCAGAACTATAAATTTAAAACACACACTGACATGTGGAGTTTATTATACAAGGGATATAATTCAATTATTATACAGTATAATTAATACAATCAGGAAGGTGAATCAAAGAACTTTTGCATGGTTCTAAAAATGTGTGCAAGGAGCCTATCATTTGAAAACAGCCCAAAGGTAAACTTACCCTGCCACTAACCAGATGCATTTTTTTTTAATGTGGGTTTCAATGCTGTTTCAGTGAATGTGGGTTTCAAAAGTAGAGAAGTTTTAATGTAGTCTGTTTTCATTTTAAGACTATTGCTTTGTTTAGGTTTAGTAAATGTCTATCAGTGGTTGTGCTATAACATTTGAAATAAAAGTTGTAAATTAAATCCAAATATCTGTAGTAATTGTAGAAGTAAAGCATAAAACAGTATGCACACCGAGATTTGAACAGTGTCTATGGCAAATGGGGAGACATAGCCAAGTAATGGGACACTGGAATGGCTGGGTGGGCAGGGGGAGCTGTGTGGGTGGGGCTCTGGGTTTGCACCCCCCTGCAAAAAATCCTGCGGGCTCCCTTGTCTGGGAGTAGTTTCCCTGACTTGTAGTCAGTAAAGTATAGTTGTATACACTTACCATAAATATCGATGTTAGAGCGTATTCACTGTTGCAGTCATTACATTTGGGTCATCTGCTTGCAAGTAGCCCTCAGTTGGCCTGATTAACAAAGTCTTGGGTCCTGATTCGGTTGCTGTCTCTTCCATGACGTCAGGGGTATAAAACATGCAGCCGGCATTATTACATCAGTTTTCTTGCCCCAGATGTCAGGTGCCCTCCTAATGGGAAGCAATTAAATATAAAAGTACAATGATATACCTCCAACAAAAAAGCAAATACACCAAAAAGGCTTTTAAGCATAGTAAAGGAAAGTTGAGCCATAGCCAAAAGAAGTTAGGGGGCTGGAGGGAGTGTAACCAGGACTGCAACAGTGAATACACTCGAACATCTACATTTATGATAAGTGTACACAACTGTACTATGTTCTTCGTGTTTCACTGTTGCAGTCATTACATTTGGATAGATTACCAAAGCTGTGGTTGAGAGGAGGAATTTAGATAGCATTAGGGCCAGCTATAAGGCCCTGCAAGACTGCAGTGGAAAAGCCAGCTCTGGATTTAGAGAAAATTGGCAAATGACAATGCTTGGTGAATGTATGTACAGAACTCCAGGTAGCAGCTTCTAGGATGTCCCTGGTAGGGACGCCTCTGAGAAAGGCTGTAGAGGTAGATGCAGCCCTGGTGGAGTGAGGTCTGATCCCCTGGGGGATAGGTTTTCCATGGTGCTTACAGCAGAAATAAATGCAATGGCTTATCCATTTAGAAATGGTTTGCTTTGAAATAGCCTTGCCCTCTGCCCCTGCAGCAAATGCCACCAGCAATTGTTCAGATTTCCTTTGAGGTTTAGTCCTGTCCAAGTAGAATCTAAGTTATCTGTGCACAGTATCCGTTCCCATCTATTCTGTGGATTGGGAAAGAAGGTTGGTAAATGAATGGACTGATTAACAGCCACACTAGATACCATCTTGGGCATGAAGGATGGATTAGTTCTGAGGGACACCCTGTCCACATGAAAGATGATGAAGGGCTCCACAGCCATAAGGGCCTGTAATTCAGATACCCTTCTAGCTGAAGTGATTGCTAAAAGGAAAGCTGTTTTCCAAGAAAGAAATTTTAAGCGTGCAGTAGCAGCTGGCTCAAAAGGAGGTACAGTGAGTTTCTCCAAGACAAAATTAAGGTCCCAGGCTGGGGTTGGAGCTCTCCTGGATGGTCTCAAATTTTTGGCCCCTCTGTGTAACGGCTTGAGCAGTGGATGAGAGAAGAGGGGAGGTTCTGTGTTATAATGAGCCGAAATGGCTGAGGCATGGATTTTAATGGAGGAAAAAGACAGGCCCTTGTGAAGCATCAGTTAAGCACTGTAAAATCTGAGGTAAATTGGGTGCTGCTGTGCTCATTCCCTAGAGAACGGTTTCAGGCACAGAATCTTTTCCATTTTTCAGCATAAGATTTTCTAGTACTAGGCCTCCTTGCCTCTCAGCCATCACAGGTTTACTGAGGGAAGGTAAAGGAGAGATTATGTAATTAGCCAGGCTGCAAGGTTCAGTGTTAGAAGCTGAGGGTGCAGAATCTGATTCTCCTGCTGAGACAACAGGAAAGGAGTCTGAGGCAGGTGCCATGGGGATAACCGTGACACTGCGCAGGAGGGAGTACCAGTGTTGGCGCGGCCAGTCTGGAGCAATCAAAATTATCCCTGGTTTGTCCTGTTTGATCTTTAGTAGTATTTTGGAGAGCAGAGGCGGGGGGGGGGGGCATAGACTGAGTTTTTTCAGCTGGACAGAGCATCCACTTTCCAGGCTTGTTTGTGGGGAGTCCTTGTGCAAAATTTGTCCAATAGGTAGTTCCGGGGAGAGGCAAGCAGGTCTATATCTGGGTTCCCACATTTGCTTGTCAACATGTTGAAAATCCTTGGTTACAGTTTCCACTCGTGTGGGTCCATGAGATTTCAGCTTAGTCCGTCTGCCAGTGTATTTAATTTTCCTGGCAGAAATTGAGCTTTTAAGTGCACTTGGTAGCTTAAGGCTGTGTTCCACAATGCCATGGCTAGTCTGCAGAGGGGGTAAAAATGTGTACCCCCCTGCTTGTTTATGTACCACATAACAGTGGTGTTGTATGTCTTTACCATTAGTTGTCCTGAAGAATGTGGACCTTGATGGTTGTCGGTGCATTCTGTACAGCTAACATTTCTTTTTGACTGATATGCTGGTGCATTTGACTTGGGTTCCATTTGCCCTGAATGCACATTCCTGCCAGGTGAGCCCCCCCATGCATAGTCTGATGCATCTGTTAGGGTTTGGGCGGCTGGGGGTGGTGTGAAAGGTAGTCCATTGTTTGGGTGGCAGGCCTCTGCCCACCAAAGGAACTCTAGGCGTAGGCAAGGTATAATAGGAATCATTGTTTCTAGATCCTGAAAATGTTCACGCCATAGACTTTTTAGATACCAATTAAGATTCCTCATATGCGGTCTTGCATATGGAATTAGAAAAATGCAGGAGGCCATGAACCCCAAGTCTTGCAGTATTTGTCTTGCAGATAGCAGGGTTTTTGTGGCTACTTGGTTTGAAGTTGGTTGCCAAATATATTTGTTTCTCTGGCATGAGGTCAGCCATCTGGGAAGTTGTATTCAAGCTTGCTCCCAGGAATATAATTTGTTGACAGGGTACCAGGCGTGACTTCTTTTCATTTATGGTGTACCCCAGACAAGTTACAACCCTTTGTACAAAGGCCAGATGATTCAAAAGTATGTCCTGGCTTTCTGTCTGAATTACACAATCGTCCAGGTATGGGTATAGTTGAATACTTCTTTGCCTGCAAAATGCAATAACTGGAGCTAGGCACTTTGTGAATACCTTGGGCGCAGTAGATAAGCCAAAGGGCAGTGCAGACAACTGATAGTGCGTGTAGCCTGCTTTGAAGTGTAGGTATCTTCTGCAAGATTCCCATATTAGGAAGTGCAGGTATGCTTCTTTTAATCTAGTGTTGCCAATCTGGCATCTATGCCTAGCATAGGAAGTAATTGGTGAAGAGTCAGCATCTTGAATTTTGGAATCTCCAAAAAGGTGTTTAGAGTAGACAGGTCCAGGACAGGACGCCATGAATTGTCTTTTCTGGGTACCAGGAAAAGTCTTGAGTAGAAACCTTGTCCTTTTTCCTCTTCTGGTACCAGTTGAATAGCCCCCATGCTTAAGAGAGAAAGTACTTGTTTTTGGGCCTCTGCCCACTGATTTGGGGGTAGGTCCAGCCACCCGCTTGGTGTTGGCAACGTGTGGAAGTGAAATATGTATCCCTGGGACACTATTTAAAACCCATTTGTCCTGGGTAATGAGTTCCCAATTCTTTGCATGAAAAGCAATCCTTCCCCCCAAAGGGGCAGTCAGTTGACAAGTGCTTGGAAATTTTAAAAGGAAGGCATTGAGACAGTTTACCTTATAGGGGAGTCTTATTATTCCCAGATTTGGAAGTGGAGGCCCCCCCGCTTAGTTCTGTGCATCCCCTGGGACTGAAAAAGTACAGTTTTATACCTACCATAAATGTAGATGTTCGAGTGCTAATACAGCTGCAGTCATAACAGATGGGTTTTTCCTGCCGTCAGGCGGGTCCTCGGTCGGCCGAATTCCAAAGTCTATGTTCGGCGTCGGTTGTCGTCGCTTCTTCCCTGATGTCAGTGCGACAGGGGTATAAAAGAACCAGCAGACACCATTTTCTTCAGTTTTTCTTGCCCCAGATGTCAGGTGCCCCGAAGGAAGGCAATACATAAATTTATGTAATAATGTAATGCAATATAATCAAAAAACAGTAGTTGCAAGCAAATACACCATAAATGAATACGCCAGTCAGGTTGTATGAGGAGGTGTTAGCCATTAGGCCTGTCCATGAGGGGAAGGAAGGAGGGAAACCTGGACTGCAGCTGTATTAGCACTCTAACATCTACATTTATGGTAGGTACAAAAAGTAGTTTTGTACCTACCATAAATGTAGATGTCCGATAGATATGCAACTGCAGTCATAACATATGGGTTGTCCTGCCTCAGGCAGCCCTTGGTCGGACGGATTCCAAAGTCTGGGTCCGACGTCAGCTGATGTCGCATTTCTCTCCGACGTCAGAGCGGCTGGAGTATACAAGCATCAGCCGACGCCATCTTCTTCAGTATTTCTTGCCCCAGATGCCAGGTGCCCTCCAAGGAAGGCTGTAATCAATTTGGAAGACAAATAAATAAGCAACAGATACACCATAACAGATATCTCCAGCTAGGATAACAGGGAGAGGAGTGGACCCAAGGAATAGAGGGGAAAGAGGGAGGGAAAACCGGACTGCAGTTGCATATCTATCGGACATCTACATTTATGGTAGGTACAAAACTGTACTATGTCCTTCAAGAATGCAACTGCAGTCATAACATATGGGTTGAATACCATAGCTTAGCTGGGGGAGGTGGAAAGCACTAAGAAAAGGATGGTGTAGCTATCAATCCCTGCAGGACTGCCGAAGCAAAGCCTGCTCTGGATCTGGAATATAAAGGAAGGTTGTAGTGTTTGGAGAATGTATGCACAGAGCTCCATGTAGCAGCTTCTAGAATGTCTTTTGTAGGCACCTCTCTTAAGAATGCTGTAGAGGTGGCTGTAGCTCTGGTAGAGTGTGGTCTGATATTGGCTGGTACACTCTTTCCATGGAAGGAATAACATAATCTGATGCAATGTCCAATCCATTTTGAGATGGTCTGTTTGGAAATTGCTTTTCCTTGTACTCCAGGGGCGTAAGCTACAAAAAGCTGATCAGACTTCCTATTGGCCTTGGTTCTGTCCAGGTAGTAGCAAAGTTGTCTGTGAATGTCCAAGGTATGCAACCGTCTTTCCCCTTTGTTCTCAGGATTGGGAAAGAAAGTAGGCAGGTGAATAGCTTGATTCAAAGAAACCCTAGATACCACTTTTGGCAGAAAACTAGGGTTGGTTCGTAAGGAGACCCTGTCTCTATGAAAGGTAATGAACGGTGGTGTTTCCATTAGGGCCTGTAATTCCGAAACCCTTCTTGCTGAGGTAACTGCCAACAGGAAAGCTGTCTTCCATGAGAGGAATTGTAAATCTACAGAAGCTGCTGGCTCAAAGGGGGGGTAGAGTCAGTTTTTCTAGGACAAAGTTGAGGTCCCAAGCTGGAACTGGGGCCTTTCTTGGTGGCTTGATATTCTTGATTCCTCTAAGAAATTGCCTTAACAAAGGATGTGAGAACACAGGTGGATCAGTGTTGTATCTAGCTGAAATAGCTGAAGCATGTATCTTTATAGAAGAATATGAGAGTCCTTTCTGTAGCATATCTGCCAAGTATTCCAGGATGAGTGGGATGTTCAATAATGATGCATCATGACCCTTGCTGGTATTCCAAATGCTGAATCTCTTCCATTTTGCTGAGTAAACCTTTCTGGTGGATGGTCTGCGGGCTTCTGTTAATATCCGCTGAACTTCCTTGGAGAGAGATAGATTGAGGTTATTCATGGAATCTCCCAAGCTGTCAGCTGGAGCGTCTGAATGTTGGGATGTACTGTCTTGAAGTTGTTTCGAGTCAAAAGATGGGGCCATTGGGGAAGGGCCCATTTTTTGTTGTGGCATATGCTCCGTAGTAGTGGATACCAGTGTTGTCTTGGCCAGTCTGGAGCTATTAGGATCCCTTTTGGCTTCTCTGCTTTGATCTTTAGTAGTACTGTGGTCATCAGTGGCAGAGGTGGGAATGCATAAATCTTTAGGAAGTTCCAGTTGAATGAGAGAGCATCTGTTTTCCATGCTTGTGGATGATATGCCCTTGAACAGAACTTTTGTAGCTGATGATTGAGGTGGGAGGCAAATAGGTCTACTTCTGGCCTGTCCCATGTCGAGGTGAGCCTTCTGAAGATTTCTGGATGTAACCTCCACTCGTGGGGGTCTAGGAAATTCCTGCTTAGGCTGTCCGCCAGCACATTGTCTTTGCCTGGAACAAACTGGGATTGCAACTGTATGTTTAAGCTCAGTGATTTTTCCCAAAGATTCATTGTCGGTCTGCAAAGGGAGTAAGAATGGGTGCCCCCCTCCTTGTTTATGTACCACATGACAGTGGTGTTGTCTGTCCGTATTAGCAGGTGGCCTTGCTGAAGTTGTTGTCGAAAGGCCTCGATGGCATGCATGACTGCCAGCATTTCTTTTTGGTTGATATGCAGATGTGTTTCCTTTGGAGACCATTGTCCTTGAATACATCTGCCCTCCATGTGCACCCCCCATCCAAGGTCTGAGGCGTCTGTGGTCATTGTTTGTGTTATCTGTGGTTTTTTGAATGACATTCCTGTGTTTGCCTGGCTTACCAAGGCCACCATAGGAATTCCTTTTGTAGGCATGGAATAAACGGTATGGTTGTCTCTAGGTTGTTGCTGTGTTGAGACCATAGACTTTTTAGGTACCATTGAAGCTTTCTCATGTGTAGTCTTGCTAATGGAACCAGGAGAATGCATGATGCCATGTAACCCAGGGCCTGTAGGAATCTCCTTGCAGTCATCTGGGTGAGCTTTGCCAAACCTTTGAAATGAGTTAACTTCTTTTGCTTGTCTTCTGTCAGGTAAGCCATTTCAAAGGTTGCGTCTAGATTGGCTCCTAAGAAAGTAATTTGCTGGGATGGCTGCAGTCTTGACTTTTGGAAGTTGACTGTGTATCCCAGAGCTTGTAGCAATTGAATGACATAATCCAGGTTTTTTGTCAAAATCAGTTTGTCGTCCGCTTGTATGAGGCAGTCGTCCAGGTACGGGTAAATTTGTATCCCCTGGAGCCTGCAATGAGCAATTAC
Organism: Protopterus annectens; assembly: GCF_019279795.1. Taxonomy (NCBI): domain Eukaryota; kingdom Metazoa; phylum Chordata; order Ceratodontiformes; family Protopteridae; genus Protopterus; species Protopterus annectens. The sequence goes on along the minus strand of NC_056739.1, from coordinate 569,881,190 downwards.
TGAAGCCAGGCATTTTGTAAACGCTCTGGGCGCAGTAGATAAGCCAAATGGCAATGCCGAGAATTGATAATGCTCTGGCCCTGCAAGAAATCTGAGGTATCTTCTGCAGCTGTGTCTGATAGGGACATGCAGGTATGCCTCCTTGAGGTCCAGAGTGATCAGCCAAGACCCCTTGCCCAGCATGGGAAGGAGTTGCTGTAAGGTCAGCATTTTGAACTTTGGTACTATGAGAAAGGTGTTTAATGCGGACAAATCCAGTATTGGTCTCCATTGTGTTTCTTTTCTTGGAACAAGGAACAGTCTTGAGTAAAACCCCTGTCCTTGTTCTTGTTGTGGAACTTTTTCTATTGCATTGATCTGAGTAAGCAGAGAAATTTACTTGAAAGCCTCTGCCCTCTGGTTTTGCGGTAGGTTTGGCATGCCTTGTTTCCTTGGTAAGGTATGAAAGTGGAACCTGTAGCCTTGGTCTATAATGTCCAAAATCCATTTGTCCTTTGTCAATCTGTGCCAATTGTCTGAAAACAGAGATAATTTTCCGCCCAAGGGAGCCTCTGTCTGCTCTTTGGTTAGCGGAAGTAGAGGAAAGTCATTGGGATTGTCCCTGTGGGGCAGGAGAAGCCCCTGTGTCACTTCTTTGGTTTGCTGGTTGCCATTGTCGTCCCCTGTAGGAACCCCTGTATTGTCCTCTTCCTTGGCCACGCCTGCTTTTGCCCCTTTGAAATCTTTCAGTATTAGGAAAGGACCAGTTTTTTGAAGGCCAATTCCTGCTGAATCTGGGTGGCTGAACCTGGAGGAAATCTTTGACTGTCTGAACTGACTTGGCTTTTTCCTCAATGGTCTTTAATACATCTTTAGCATTAGCACAAAAAAGCTTGTTCTTTTCCAAGGGTGCATCAAGAAGTTTTGCCTTAACATGATCTGGTAGAGGTTGTTCTTTTAACCATGCATGTCTGCGAATGACCGCCCTGTCACAGCTGCCCTACATGAAGCTTCCAATGCATCATATCCACACTGAAGGAAGTGATTGCTAACTTGCTGAGAGTTGTGTACAGCCTCCTGCAAAGACTTCCTATCTAAAGGATCAGGAGAGGCCAAAGTTTTCTGTAAATCATCTAACAGGAAATCCTGATATTGAAATATATGAAAGAGACAATTGAGAGCTCTCATAGATAAGGTAGTGGAGGTGTAAACCTTCTTCCCCCATCTCTCTAATGACCTAGCTTCCCTGTTGGAAGGCAAAGGATTTTTGGAGGTGGTAGCTGAAACCCCTTTCGGCCCCTGTGAAATAGTTTCAAAATCAACAGCGTGGGTCCTAAAGAAATGAGAATGTGTTTCAGGAACTCTATAGTATCTGTCCGGCTTGGCAGGAGCAGGAGGGAGAGTATCAGGGGTAACACTGGAGTCGGTATAAATCATCCAAAACATCAAGCACAGGAGGTATAGCTAAGGGCCTGTGCTGGGGCTTAAAGAAGGTACAAAGGCGCTTTCTAGAATCAGAAAATTCCTGGTCTTGCCACTTAAAATGTTCCCTCATGGAATGCAGAACTTCCCCAAAAGAAATACCTCAGGAGGCGAGGCCGAGGGGATGGAGTCCTCTGCATCTGAGTCCTCGTAGGTCTGGAAAGGCTCTTCATGGCTATCTGAGTGGCCAGAGGCCTCAGAATCTTCATCTGAAGGGAGAGGGTCAGTGGGCTCAAACCTGGGCCTCTTATCAGGAAGAGGCTGGGATCCTCTCTCAGGATGGGCCTGGGAACCTCTGATCATGGAGATTAAGTCTGCTGCCATAGTCATGATTTGTGTCTCAGGAGTAGGCTGAGGTAAGGCTTTAGCAGTAAGGTGCTTAGTCTTGCTGGCTGCCTTAGCACGTGTGTAGGCCTTGATAGACATGGACATGGGAGGCCTAGCAGCTCCACGTGCAGGAGTTACCTTATCCACAGCAATGGTCTCGGGCATTTCCTCGGTTACAGTATCCGGAGGAAAATCAATAACTGGCGTCGGTGTGGTCTCCGGTATCGGAGGCATCGGTAATGCAGTGTCTTCGGTTCGGAGCGGTGAAATAACCACCTCAGAGGGAACCGGGGCACTCGCGGTAGGTTTTGGCGTGGTGTCGGTGGAAGATGCGGGCCGAGGATGGCGGTCCCGGTCTTTGCGTTTTTTAGGAGTCTGCGATGTCGGTAATTCCAACGGCATCTTGTAATCGTATTTTCCGCCGAAAAAGTCTTCAGCGAACTCCGCCCGGTGCCTGAGAGTGTGCTTATTGAAGCGAGCACAGGCGGCACAGGCCGAGACGTCGTGGTCTTGGCCAAGGCAAGGAAGGAAGTGAGAATGGAAATCCTTATGAGGTATTTGTTTACCACAAGACAAACAATTATTAACTTTTTCAGTAATTTCTGGCATCGGCTGAGGCAAGAAGAGGTCCCCAACGGGGTACTTAGCTTTTTTGATGACTTCGGATCGAATACAGGAGCTGACCGACTGGCACTTGCGAACTGCTTCTGCTTCGGGCACCGCGCGGCAAGAAAGACTGAAGAAGATGGCGTCGGCTGATGCTTATATACTCCAGCCGCTCTGACGTCGGAGAGAAATGCGACATCAGCCGACGTCAGACCCAGACTTTGGAATCCGGCCGACCAAGGGCTGCCTGAGGCAGGACAACCCATATGTTATGACTGCAGTTGCATTCCTGAAGGACATCTGTACTATGTTCATCGTGCATACAGCTGCAGTCATAACAGATGGGTAGAATCCCAAAGCTAAAAAAGGGTTGGTAGGCACTAGGTGGAACTAGGAGGAGCTAGGATGCCCTGCAAGACTGCAGTGGCAAAGCCTGCTCTAGATTTGGAGTATAATGGTAGGTGATAGTGCTTGGAGAAGGTATGCACAGAACTCCAAGTAGCTGCTTCCAAAATATCTTTGGTAGGAACCCCCCTGAGGAAAGCTGCAGAGGTAGCTGTGGCCCTTGTGGAGTGAGATCTGATGCCTGCAGGTACAGTTTTACCATGAAAAGAGCAACAAAAGCGATTTTGAGATTGTCTGTTTGGAAATTGGCTTCCCTTGAGCTCCTGTAGCATAGGACACAGAGTTGTTCTGATTTTCTGAAAGGCTTTGTTCTGTCCAAATAGTAACGCAGCTGTCTGTGGATGTCCAAGGAATGTATTAGTCTCTCCCCTTTATTTTGAGGATTAGGGTAAAAGGTAGGTAAGTGGATAGCCTGATTCAAAGCTACCCTGGATATTACCTTTGGCATAAAGGACGGATTGGTTCGTAAGGAAACTCTGTCCTGATGGAAAATGATGAAAGGCTGCACAGCCATGAGGGCTTGTAGTTCCGAAACCCTGCGAGCTGAGGTGATAGCCAGAAGGAAGGCTGTTTTCCAGGACAAATATTGCAGTTCTGTTGAGGCAGCTGGCTCAAAAGGAGGCAAGGTCAGTTTTTCTAGAATGAAATTGAGGTCCCAAGCAGGTACTGGTTGTTTCCTTGGGGGTTTTATATTCTTAGCCCCTCTGAGGAACTGTCTTAAGAGGGGATGAGAGAATAAAGGAGGATCAGTGTTGTATTCTGCAGAAATGGCTGAGGCATGGATTTTGATGGAGGAGAATGAAAGTCCACTGCTTAGCATCTCAGCTAGATACTGTAATATTTGAGGTAAATTCAGTATTCCAGGATTCTGACCCTTTTTCTCATTCCAGGCACAAAACTGTTCTCATTTTGCGGAGTAAGCTTTTCTAGTAGAAGGCCTTCTGGCCTCCAAAATGACATCCTGCACCTCCTTGGAGAGTAGGGTCTGTTGTGAAATTAAGGAATCTTCCATGCGGCCGGAATGAGTGTTTTCAGCTGACTGTGAAGAGTTTTGAAACTGTGCTGAGTCAATAGAAGAGGCATTAGAGGTAGGATCCATGGTGGGGAATGCGTCCGGCTCCTCAGGAGTGGGTACCAGTGTTGTCTTGGCCAGTCTGGAGCAATGAGAATCATCTTTGGTCTGTCTGCTCTGGTTTTTAATAGAACTTTGGGCAGCAGAGGAAGAGGTGGAAAGGCTGTCATTGTTGTCCAAATGAAAGAGTGCGTCCACTCTCCAGGCCTGTGGATGAAAGGTCCTTGAGCAGAATTGTGCCAATTGGTGATTTCTGTGGGAGGCAAAGAGATCTATGTCTGGCCTTCCCCATGCTTGAATTATCTCTGTAAAAACTTGAGGATGCAACTTCCATTTGTGTGGATCTGTCATATTTCTGCTTAGGTCGTCTGCCAGCGTGTTTTCCTTGGCTGGCAAGTACTGTGCTTGAAGTTAGATTTGTAATTCCAGAGCCATATTCCAAAGAGACATGGCCAGCCTGTATAGGGGGTATGAATGGGTTCCTCCCTATTTATGTATCACATTACTGTGGTGTTGTCTGTCCTTATCAATAGCTGACCTGGATGCAGAAGGTTTTTGAAAGCTGTAATAGCATTCATTACTGCTAGCATTTCCTTTTGATTGATGTGTAGGTGCTTTTCTTTTTGGGACCATTTGCCCTGAATGCAGCGATCCGTCATGTGCGCCCCCCAGGCGTAGTCAGAGGCGTCTGTTGTGATGACTTGATTTGCTTGAGGCTTGCAGAATGGGAGACCTGTGTTTCTTTGGCATGCTTGAACCCACCACAGAAATTCCTTTTGAAGACATGGAATCAGTGGTATTATTGTTTCCAAACTGTGGCTGTGTTGAGACCATAGGTTTTTCAGGTACCATTAAAGTTTCCTCATATGCAGCTTTGCACATAGGATTAGTAGGATGCAAGATGTCATGAATCCCAGAGCCTGCAGGATTTTCCTTGCAGTCAGTCTGGTGAAATTTGCTAGTTTTCTGAAGTATTGAGTTAGTTGCCCCTGTTTCTCTGGCGTGAGGTAGGCCATTTGGGTGTTTGTGTCCAAGTTGGCACCCAGGAAAATTATTGTTTGAGAGGGTATTAGCCTTGATTTCTTTTTGTTGACTGCGTATCCCAGAGAATTCAACAACATTATTACAAAAGCCAAATGTTTCAGCAGTATGTGCTTGCTGTCCGCTTGGATCAGGCAGTCGTCCAAATATGGGTATATATGTATCCCTTGAAGTCTGCAATAGGCAATTACTGATGCCAGGCATTTCGTGAACACTCTGGGTGCAGTAGATAAGCCAAAGGGCAATGCAGAGAATTGATAATGGGTTGAACCTGCAAGAAATCTGAGGTATCTTCTGCAATCTTGTCTGATTGGGACATGCAGGTATGCCTCCTTGAGGTCCAATGTTACCAGCCAAGACTCACTGCCCAGCATGGGAAGAAGCTGCTGTAATGTGAGCATCTTGAATTTTGGCACGAGTAAAAATGTGTTTAGGATGGATAGGTCCAAAATAGGTCTCCAATCTTTTCCCTTCCTTGGAACCAGGAATAGTCTCGAGTAAAAACCTTGACCCTGTTCTTGTGCAGGTACCTCTTGAATAGCTTTCATGTCCATGAGATCTGAAATTTGTTTTTGTGCCTCTGCCCTTTGTGTGGCAGGTTTGGCATGCCACTCATTTTTGGAAGGGTGTGAAAATGGAATCTGTAGCTTCTGTCTATAATGTCCAGGATACATTTGTCTTTTGTGACAATATGCCAATTTTTCGAAAATGCCAGTTTTCCGCCTAAAGGTGCTGCCATTTGAGTCTTGCTTGGCATGCAAAGGGGAAAGTCATTGGGTCTGCTTTCTGAACGGCTGTGAAATATCCTCACCACCTCTTTATGTAGGTGCTTGCCATTGTCTGCCTCTAAACTATACTTGAGATTGCCCTCTGCCCCTCGGGCGCCTGTATCTACCTCTTTGGGGTCTGTCCGTGGCTGGAAAGGACCAATTTTTGGAAGGCCAATTTCTACTGAAACGTGGAGGTTGTACCTGTAGGAAATCTTTCACTGTTTGCATTGATTTTGCCTTTTCCTCCATTTTCTTTAATACCTCCTCAGCTTTAACACCAAACAATACATCTTTTTGCAGAGGGGCATCTAGTAACTTAGCTTTGACATGATCTGGTAAGGTTTGCTCTTTGAGCCAGGCATGTCTACATATGACTGATCCTGTAACAGCAGCTCTACATGAGGCCTCTAAAGCATCAAAACCACATTGCAAGGTATGTTTACCCACTTGTTCTGCACTATGTATCAAATCCTGCAACTCCTTCAAGTCTGGTTTGTTCAGGTTGTGACATTTTGCTTCTCAACTGTGATAACAGAAACTGTTGGTACTTTAACATATGGAACTGACAGTTTAATGCCCTCATGGTTAAGGTGGCCGAGGTGTATACCTTTTTCCCCCACCTTTCTAAAGCTCTGGAATCTCTCTCTGAAGGTAATGGATTTTTAGCAGTGGAGGCCTTAATTCCCTTGAGGCCCTGTGAGATAGTTTCTGGGTCAGCCGCATGGCTTTTGTATAGGAATTGGTGCGAGTCAGGAACCCGGTAATACCAGTCAGGCTTGACTGGGGCTGGAGGTAAAGAGTCTGGGTTAAGGCAGGCCTCCGAATACACATCTACAATGTCTAAGACAGGAGGTATAGCCAGAGGCCTGTGCCAAGGGAGCAAGAGAAAATCCCTAAGCCTTTTCTTGGAGTCAAGTGGAAGTGTTCCCTCAAGGTATGCAAGGTTTCCCCAAAAGAGTAATCCTCAGGGGGGGAGACAGAGGGAATGGACTCCTCTGCATCAGAATCTTCAAAAGGGGAGTATGAATGTTCCTGGTCATCAGAAAGTTCTGAAATAATGGAGGCCTGGTCCGAGGAGGGGGATTCTTCCTCCACTCTAGGCCTTTTGTCCGGGGGGGGGGGGGTTTGACAACCCCTGATAAGAGTAATCAAATCCTCAGCCATTTTGAGCATCTGCTTTTTAGGCATGGGGCCTTGAGAAGGACCCTGTGGAGCTTGTCTTTTAGTATGCATGGCTGCTTTAGACTTAGTGAAAGCCTTGATGGAAAAAGAAGAGGAAGGCCTGAAGACACCTTGAGAGTTGGCAGACCTATCTAAACTCCGAGTTTCACTGCCAAGAGTGGCTTCGGTATCTGTAGTCGGGGTGTGGGCCGAACAGCCTGCGACCTCAGGCATAGTAGACACCACCAATGAAGTGTCATCGGTAGTCAGGGGCTGCGTAGGCGCCTCACTGAGAACTGGACCACCTGTAGTCTGCTTTGGCGTGGTGTCGGTAGAAGCCGCGGACCTCATATGTCGGTCCTTATCTTTGTGTCTTTTACTCAAAACTGGTGTCTGAGTATCCGACGACATAATGTAATTAAATTTTTTGCCAAAATAGTGTAGGGCGAACTCCGCCCAAAGCTTAATAGTGCGTCTGTTGAATGTAGCACAAAAACGACAGGCCGAGACGTCGTGGTCTGGGCCTAAGCAAGGAATGCAGAGGGAATGAAAATCCTTATGCGGTATTTGCTTCCCACATGAAATGCAATTATTAACTTTGTCTGACATCGGTCTGAGGCAAGAAAAGTTTCCCCAATGGGGTACTTAGCTTTCAAGAAGACTTCGGTTGCAAAATATTTGTAATCTCAGGAGCTGGCCGACCGGCACTTGCGAACTGCTTCTGCTTCGGGCACCGCGCGGCAAGAAAGACTGAAGAAAATGGCGTTGGCTGGTTCTTTTATACCCCTGTCGCACTGACGTCAGGGAAGAAGCGACAACAACCGACACCGGACCTAGACTTAGGAATTCGGCCGACCGAGGACCCGCCTGACGGCAGGAAAACCCATCTGTTATGACTGCAGCTGTATGCACGATGAACATCTGGGATTTTTGCTGTGTCTGGGTTTGGCTTGAGAAGACCTGGAAGGGGGTGAAAAGGACAAATTCTTAGAGGACCAGTGCCTACTAAATGTAGGAGGCTGAACTTGTAAAAAATCTTTAACAGTTTGCATAGATTTATCTTTATCTTCCATCTTTTTAAGAACTTCCTCAACCTTGTTGCCAAACAGGCGGTCCTGATTTAAAAGAGCATCCAACAATTTAGCTTTAACATGATCAGGCAAAGATTGCTCCTTAAGCCAAGCATACCTTCAGAGTACAAACCCAGTAACAGGAGCCCTGCAAGAGGCCTCTAATGAATCAAAACCACATTGCAAAGTATGTTTTCCAACTTGTTCAGCAGAATGCATTAAATCCTGTAATTCTTAATTTTCCACACAGTCAGGAATCAACATCATTTTCTGTTTAAGCAGTCGAATAACATGTTGTTGATACTTTAACATATGAAACTGGCAGTTTAAAGCCCTAATGGCCAAGGTTGCAGAAGTGTATACCTTCTTACCCCATCTATTCCAGCGCCCTGGAGTCTCTATCAGAAGGGGTAGGATTTTTAGCAGTAGAAGCCTTAATGCCCTTGGGCCCCTGTGAAATAGTCTCTGGATCTACAATAGGAATTTTAAAAAGGAACTTGTGGGACTCAGGGACCCTGTATTATCTGTCAGGTTTTCTGGGAGCAGGAGGCACAGAATCAGGGGCCAAACTAGATTCCGAAAAAGCATCATCAACAATGTCTAGTACAGGAGGAATAGCTAAAGGCCTATGCTGAGGTAGGAGAAGGAAATCCCTAAGCCTCTTTTTTGAATCAGAAAAATCTATAGAGTATGCAAGGTTTCCCCAAAAGAAAAATCCTCAGGAGGGAAAGAAGGGGGAATGGGAGTCCTCTGCATCAGAATCTTCATAAGTAGATAAGGTCAAATTCAGATAATCAGACAAATCAGAAAAAACAGAATCCTGATGAGAAGATTCATAATCAACTTCAGTCCTAGGCCTCTTAGAAGGGGGGGGGGGGTTACCCCCGATTAAAGTTATTAGATCTTCAGCCATTCTTATCATTTGTTTTTTAGGCATAGAGGCCTGAGCATGTGGCCTAGGCGTCATTTTTTTAGGAATGGATTGAGATTTAGGCCTAAAGACGGAGGCGTTGTTTTAATATGCAAGTTCATAGGCCTGAATACACCCCTCAGAAGCCAGTGCCTGCACAGTGGCTCCGGACCCATCCAAGGCAGAGACATCCGTGGGTTCCATAGTTGAAGCATCTCGCGGCATACCGGACTCCGAATGGGTCTCAGTAGAGGCCTGCGAATCAGAAATAGCAGGTATCAATGACTGTGAAAGCACCTCACTGAGTACCGGTGAACTGGCGACTGGCTTAGGAGAAGCACTGTCGGCAGTTTTGGACTTCAGTGGCCCGTCTCTGTCTTTAACTTTGCGTTTTGTCAGAATCCCGGTAGTCGGAAAGCTAATCGACGACATTTCCGGATAATTAAACAGAAATATTTAGAGGCGAAAATGTACCGACGACAGATAGTGCACTGATTAAATAAAGCACAAACCGACAGCAAGGTACGTCGTGGTCAGGGCCTAGGCAAGGAATACATTACGAATGAAAATCCTTATGAGGTATTTGCTTTCCGCAAGTAATGCAATTAACTTTTACTGACATCAGTAAGGAGCAAGAAAATGTTTCCCCAACGGGGTACTTCGCTTCAGTTGAAGACTTGATTCTGGAACTCAAAAATGAAAATTTCAGGAGTCGACCGACCAGTAGTTGCGAACTGCTTCTGCGTCGGGCACCGCACGGCAAGAAAGACTGATGTAATGGCGTCGGCTGCATGTTTTATACCCCTGACGGCCTGACATCATGGAAGGGACGGCAACCGACGCAGGACCCAAGACTTTGATAATCTGGCCGACTGAGGGCTACCTGCAAGCAGATAACCCAAATGTAATGACTGCCAACAATGAAACACTAAGAACATCTGCCAGGCTAGGGTACAGCTTCAGAGAGAAGCTAGAATACAAACTGCTGTGTGAGTGAATTTGAGTTTTGTTCTTTGTCCACCATGTTTCTATTCTGTTCTTAAACTCAGTATTTCTTGACTTTTCTACCTGTTATGTTAATTTAACTCAGTACCTCTTCCACCCAGCTAACATCATTGAGTTACAAAAGACCACAAACGGCACCCACACAAACATTTGACACCATTCAAAAAGAGTTTATTAGACAAGCAGGGAATGGTACTTGATTGCCAGGCCTTTTTGCCACAGCACACACACACACCTAAAAACAATTTAGAGTTGCTAAGCCACCTACTGTATGGCAGTAAACTGGAATATGCAAAGTAAACCCACACATACACACATAAGACATGTGTGCTCTACAAAGAAGGCACCCCAGCCAACAACTGACCTTTCACTCTTTCCCTTAATATTTGAGTGCAGTGGAGTTGCACTGGTTACCACTTGAAAGTTGAGGCAAATGTAGTCTCTGTATTTCCCTATATTTTCCTATCTGCATGCATAAGAATGTATGCAATATGTAATCTAAGTTTATATTCATATGGTTGTAAAATCACAGCTATGCTTTGTCTTATTAACCAGCTTGCAATTCAAGGCATTCTTGAATGCATGTCAAATTTGTACATGCAGGATACGTAATGCTTGTATTTTAAAAAAAACTTTGTATGCAGTGCACTTAATTGTTTTAATTGTTTTAGTGGTAAACTTCACTGTTGATATTGGAATTCTCATAACTTTTCTCAAACTTGCCTGTTTTGTGACTCAGATGGCCATGTTGACGAGACCACTTACCCCTTATCAAGATGGAAATACATAATTTAAATAAATAAATGCATGTGCCATTATGTGTTTATCATATGCGTTGCTTTGGCTATTTATATAAACATATATTTGTATGTAAGGGTATTTCATCCAGGAACAAGGAGGTCAAAACAACCCTGTATTCCTCCCTTATCAGACCCATTACCGAGTACAATGCCTCCTTCGGCATGTACCTTGCTAAGCACATGCAGCAGTTGGAGAGATCACAGAGGTTCCTGACCAGGAAAATCCAGGACCTTTAACACTTATCCCATACAGACAGGCTAAAAGCCCCTGCCCCTCTACTCAGTCTCATACAGACTACGCACAGGTGACCTGTGTCTGGCATACAAGGCCATTTCAGACTCAGACTTGATGGAGTTGTTGCATATCCTTAAGTCACACTCCACTCACACAGCCCACACACAAGGTCTCAACCTGGTCTGTGACATTAATAGAACTTGTTGGCGGGACAGATTTGTGTGCCAACTCCTCCTCCATCTGTGGAATAGACTTCTCCATGACAAGCAGAGTACCTCACTAGCCCTCATCAACAGGAACCTGAACGACTGGATGGGAAACCGAAAATATACCCCTGGTATCCCACCCGTGTCCCTGCTGCACAGGGAAAATAGGCGCCGACTTTGTGGGAACATGGGTGAAATTCTTGGCTACACTTATAAGGGCCTCCAGGCAAATAGCCTCGTATCGTCCTATGAACCTATGTCTAAACAGATAAATATATTTGTGTGTGTGTGTGTGTATATTTGTGTGTGTGTATATATATATATATATATTTATATATATATATATATATATATATATATATATATATATATATATATATATATATATATATATACACGTGTGTGTATATTTATATATATATATATATATATATATATACACACACACACACATATATATATATCTATATAAATCTGTCAATGAATTTGTGTGCATCTCTGTTTATGTACACAGATGTACACATACCTATATGTGTGGTGTGTTGGTGGATATATAAACATGTACAATCTCATGTACTGACATGCAGGAGGTATTCTGACTAAGGTTGACAGTACAACTGCTCCTAACAGCATTCCTGTCTCAGACCCTTTATTGCTAGTTGTACAAGTAACAGTTTTTTTTTCCATTTAAAATATGCCACTTGACAAGAGTATTAAAAGTTTGACTCAAACTACAGCCCCATAAGCTTAACCAGCCTTATCTATAAAGCCATGTAACAAATCATCACTGACTCTATAAAGACATAGGTGATCTCCAGCCCCTTGACCTGACACATTCTGTTCTTTTCAAAGACAGGTCTTGCCTGTTAAACCTGGTAGACTTCTTTGGGCATCACTGATGCTCTCCCAGTTGAATATCAATCCTTATGCAGTCATGTGGGTTGTTAACGGACACCTTCAGATCACACTGTCAAAGTTCGGTACCTTACCTCGACTATTAGACCTGTCAGCAGTGGAGTTCCACAGGGGTCAGTGCTGGGCCCCCTACTGTTTGGAATATACTTCTCAGACGTTCAGGCCAAAACAGACGGGCTGTGGCTGATTAAGTTTGCTGATGATTGCAAATTAGGTGCAATCACTGAATCCCCAAACTATGTCAGAATACTTCAGGAGGAACTTGCACAAATGACTGGTGCCAAAGCCATGGACTCAAATTCAATGCTAAAAAATGCATTGTCATCCCATTCAGTAAAAACAATATCCCTGCCGATTATAATATAAATAGAAAATACCATACGTAACAACTCAGTATTGACTGCATTGTGAACGCAAATTTACTGTAGCCTAAACTTTTACCACAATGTGTCTACTGTGGTGAGGAAGGCATTCTACATTGCTTACCTCATTAACAAACGCATTGCCTCAACAGCAAAACCGGTCATAACTCCCCTGTACTTGACCCTCATCAGGCCAATAATTGAGTACAATGCTCCCTCTTGTATGTACCTTACCTGACACCAGCAGCAACTTGAGACACCTCAGAGATTTCTAACCAAGAAAATTACAGGGTCTCCACCAAGTCATACACTGACAGAATAAAGTCACAATCACTGTACTCAGAAGAGTACAGACTACTTAGACAAAACTTCTGCCTTGCCTACAGAGCAATCTCAGATCCAAACTGAATGGAAATGCTGCACATCTGCAAGACAAATGGGATAAGAGTCACTTGCTCCAGGGACCTTAATCTGGCCTGTGATATAAATAGGACCTGCTGGAGAGAAATATGTCTCGCAGAGGTTGCCAATCCTTGGGAATAGGCAACCGATTCACATCCAACAACCCTCCACCCTATGACCCTGTTTAAGTGTAGCTGGATGACTGGACAGGCAACCTTAACTTGCCTGCTGGGGAATTCACCTATGACCCTCCTAGATATGTGCAGCCATTGAATTTAGGCTAGATTCTTTATATTGGTTTCTCTAGTATTACCATTGGATATACATGGCTAGGCTTATAAAGACCTTTGGGTCTCTTACTTGTAGAAACTGTGTGTTGCTTATAAGACATACACTGCACCTTCCAACAATACTTTTGCTGAATGGAGCTTCCTGCATGTTTGATCACCTGGAATCTTTCAGGTGCTCTTCCATGTGAACTGAAACACCTGCCTTGTATATTACCTCCTGGAACATGCTGACATTACCTTGATGTACTGTGGTACCCAAAGTATAACTTACAAAATGTGTGTTAAAACCCAAATTATGATATTTACACAGATTTTACTGAGCTGTAAACCCTTCCACAATCTTTACTGTTGCCTACTATTCACGGTGGTACTTATATCAAGGGTTCAAATGGCATTTTTGATATGTGCAGTTCTTGGTCTGTATGCCATTCTTCATCAGAGAGAGTGTTGTCCATCAGTAGGGTACATGCCCCATTTCACCCTGCTCGACTTCTTACAGCTATGCAAAATGCACACCACAGCGAACACCAATAACAAAGACTAACTTTTTATAGACACAGAAATGGAACATGGCTGACAACAGATTTCTTTCCCAAGGAATCTTATACTTACAGTAAACCTCCTATGCATGTCAAGCAACACTACACATGCTCTGTATTCAGTAATATTCTGAATGAATAGACTGGAAATCATAAATCCTCTTTGGGGTATAGAGCATGGAGCTTCTTAACCATGAAGCTTAACTCGCTCAACTCTGCTCGGGCTTAGCTGGCTATGCTTCCCAACAATCTTTTGAACTGCATGCCTAGTATATACGTATGAACTTATCAACCTAATATATAATTACCAATTATCTCACAAATGTGCATGCTGCATATAGAATACATATACAGGCAAAAACATCAATTTATTGATGAATGTACTTCTATAAGCCTATTTATGCAATTAACAGGGATGTATATATAAATGTAGCTGTGTGTGCATGATATGTATCAATATATAACTATTTTATATATACATATTATATATATATATATATATATATACACACACATACACACATATGTATATCGGTATTCATCTATGTGATACTACATAGTGATAAATATACTATGTGACAGACGGACATGTATACTTGTATGCCTGTATGTACAGACATATCTATACATAACGGGTCAATCTGATGACGGGGCAACAGAATTGCACTCATTTTAACAAAGTGTTTGTCATCCACGGTGTAACTGTCAGTACTTACAAAGTTACTCCAGGCCACACCTACCTGTACTCCAGTCCGGGATTGTGTGCGTTACAGACGATACCTTTCAACAGTCCAGAATTTCACAGAATATCCATTTTGGCTCATTGTTTTGGTCTGTTCCTCATAAAAGTTATGGTTTTCCGGCAAATCACTTGTGACATATATTTGAGTGGCTGACTTCAAATCCTTCAGAAAATTGACTGTTGAAACAAACCCTGTTATTTTAGCAACTATTCACATTTATGAGAGCAGCAGTCACCATATCTCCTTATTTGTGGACCTTTGTCCCCCATTTTGCCTGGATTTGAACAGATTTCTTACACTAAGACATTGGGAGGAATGTTAAAGACATAGAAATCTGTCCCTGTTTCTGCAGTAATGCACATCACTCAAAATGTCCACTGCATTCCCAAACTGTCTGCTGTACTTAATGTGCTTGACGTTTGTAATGCTATACCACACAGACTGACAGCCTGCGAAAACAACAGAATAATACCTCACATGCAAAAGCTGTGCCTACTTCCAAATTAGAAGCATCAGCACAATCACCCATGCTAACATCCCTACTCCACTGAGCCACACAGGCTGCCAGACACTGCTGAGTCATTCATCACACAATCAACAGCATAAATATGTATGTTATTTCTGCGTTACGTATGACATACAATGTGTGACACAGTTCTATGTTACAGCCATTATTTTGCCTGGCCTGCTGATATACCACTGAAGACTTACTGTTAAAAGCAGTTACATGGAAGCACTACTGTGTTGGGGTGGGGAAACAGCAACACATGATCCCCTGGGATAGTCCAAATATTATGTGACCCCACTGTTTAACATCCTCCTTGCCTGTTGTAGTGCAAATCCCAACCATAAGGCTTAGCGATTATTAGTTAACACATACTACTGAACTGGGTACCTCTAAGTCCCATGCAGATGTTACTTCTGTCCATATATCCCACTATATTTCCTTGCATAAATGCAGCAGATCCATACATATGATACCATATTATATTAATCCTTACAAGTAGTGTGTAGGTTACAGACTTACCTTGCGAATGTAGCAGTTGACAGGACTGCAGTTCAGGACTGAATCTGTGTGATGCAAGCAGTACACAGCCAATACATGGATAGGTATAGATTATGTGCATTGTCTGGCATCAACAATTTTACTATATATGTGTATATATATATATATATATATATATATATATATATATATATATATATATATGTGCATGTATGTATATATATATATATATATATATATATATATATATATATGTAAGTATGAGTAAGTTGTCAGCCCATAGGGCCCTAGGTTGTCAGTGAATGTGCTATGCGTTGT
The DNA here is from genome assembly GCF_019279795.1 of Protopterus annectens. Lineage (NCBI taxonomy): Eukaryota > Metazoa > Chordata > Ceratodontiformes > Protopteridae > Protopterus > Protopterus annectens. The sequence goes on along the minus strand of NC_056739.1, from coordinate 569,865,546 downwards.
CTTTTAGCCAAAGCCAGGGCTTACGGGCGTGCCTACATCTGCAAACAGGGACATCATCAGGGGGTTCCCTCCTCAGAGTCCTCCTGTGACTGCAGCTGTGGTGATATGGGCACTGATGGGGGGACTGCGTATCCCTTCCCTTTGCTGATCCTGTTGCAGCTGTTTCCACATGATCATATTGTATAGCATAGCACATACTGTGAACATATGGGCATATGTGGCTGGGGAGTACTGCAAGGCTCCAGCAGATATACCGAGGCACCGAAACCGTGACTTCAGAAGCCCAAACGCATGCTTTATGATGTTCCTAGTTTGTGCACGTGCCTCATTAGAGTGTTCTTCAGTGGGTGTGTGTGTGTGCGCATTTCTGATGGGTGCCATCATCCTCTGTTCCAGTGTGCAGCCAGCATCCCCCAGTAAACATATGGTACAGCTGTGATGTGTGACAAATATGGGAATCATGATGACTGCCATGGCTGCCAGCACACACATTCAAGATAACCCCCTCGGCATTGCACACGACCTGGCAGTTGGAGTGGTACCCCTTGCGGTTGACAGATTCTACTCTCCTCACCAGCTGGTGACTTGATGTGTACATAAGTGCAATCTATGGCACCCAGTACTTCAGAGTAGTGTACTACATGGTAGAAGTGCTGCATATTGCTGGCCCTCGCTTCAGGGGTGCAGGGAAAATAAATGTGCTCACTGGCATGTGGTAGCATGGCATCCAGGAACTGGAGTACCTTGGAAGTAGATGCCTGCGAGACATCCATCATGTCCCCAGTTGGTTGTTGGAAAGTATCTATGGCTAGTATCCTAAGGGCTACATACACCTTTGTTTCTGCTGGGATGGGTTCCACTCTATTGACTCTGGGTCTTAGTTGAAGATGGCAGAGCTCAGTGAATTCTTTTATGTCCCTGTCCACCCTGTAGCACTAGACAATCTCCAGCTCATGTAGCTCCTGGAAGGTTACTGTGGGCCAGAACACACTTCACTGTCTAGGCCTATTGTTAACAGCAGCAGCACTGACTTCAACATCTAGCATACAGATGTAGCTAACCTGCAGCAGCCCCTAGCATTCTCTCAGTTAAAATTCCTAAGGCTGTACTCCAGTGGTGCAGGGTATGGCGGAAAATTCAAGACTGTAGGGTGCATGCCTACTTTACAGTGCTCTGCTGTAGGTGCTGTGTGATTCGCTAACTATGACGCATTGCACCTGCCTAGTATATCATTAACATCATTTAACGGCCCTAGTTTAAGTTAAACAGAAATCAAAACTAATATGTCACTGGGTTTTAGATGCACTGAGCAGTGCAAAGCGCCACTCAAATGTGCACTCCCATAGGTAAACAACGTTTAGCAGTCAGTGTACACACCCCCATAGACTTCCACGCTCAGCATGGAGGTGCACTAGGCAAACATGCTGAAACTCACTCTCCTTAGCTAAACAAAGCTTAGATGCGAGTGCACACACCCCCCTCTGCAAGGATACGCTCAGCACGGCATGACGCTGTGCAAACAGGCTGAAATAAGCTTAGAAATCATTGGACACAACCTCCCCTGATGTCAGCTACCTCCTCTGTAAACAACATGGTTCTCTGCCTACACGAAGGGGATATGTGAACATGATTACCCCTTTGTGCTCTTCAGCAACTCCACCTCATTTGCACAGAGATCCATGCTCACAGCCTGGAAAAGTACAGTTCTGTACACTTACCATAAATGTAGATGTTCAAGTGTATTCACTGTTGCAGTCATCACCTGTGGGCTTATCTCTACTGTGGTAGCCCTCCATCGGCCCAAATACTAGAGTCAATGTTTTTGTGCGCTGGCTGTCGTCGCCTGTAGTCTGACGTCAGGCAGTCGAGTGCTATAAAGCAAGGCAGCCAACGTCATTACATCAGTTTTTCTTGCCCTAACCAATCAGAAGCACAAGGGAAAAGAGAGAAGTGGTCCTGATGGCTAAAAGCCACCTAGGGAACCTGGTTGTCCCCCTAGGAGAAGATGTTAAATGAGGGATGGAGGGAGGGAGGAAAACCAAGACTGCAACAGTGAATACACTCGAACGTCTACATTTATGGCAAGTGTATACAACTGTACTATGTTCTTCATGTTTCAATGTTGCAGTCATCACTTGTGGGAGGATTCTCAAAGCTGAGGAAAAGGGTGGAAGGATTGGTTGAGTCATAGGAACGGGTCAGGAGGCCCTGCAGAATTGCAGAGGCAAACCCTGCCCTGGACTTTGAAAAGAGAGGTAGGTGGTAATGCTTTGAAAAGGTATGGACAGAGGTCCAGGTGGCAGCTTCCAAGATGTCCCCTGGTAGGTACTCCTCTGAAGAAGGCAGTGGAAGTTGATGTTTCTCTAGTGGAGTGGGTATGGACATACTTTGGGATGGGCTTCCCATGTAGTATGTAGCAAAAATTGCTACAGTGTGAAATCCATTTGGAAATGTTTTGTTTGGAGATGGGCTTCCCCTCTGCCCCTGGGGCAAAAAGTAAAGTTTTGTACCTACCATAAATGTAGACGTTCAAGTGTATACACTGCTGCAGTCATTACACTTGGGTTAGCCTGCCGTCAGGCGGTTCTCCCCATTCGGCCTGAGTTCCAAAGTCTTGGTCCGGCGTCGGTTGCTGTTGCTTCTTCCCTAATGTCAGTGCGACAGGGGTATACAAGATGCAGCCGACGCCATTTTCTTCAGTTTTTCTTGCCCCAGATGTCAGCTGCCCCCAAAAAGGTAGACAATTCAAATTGATAATAAAACATACATAAGAAAAGCAATCAACAACTTTCAGTTACCAGCAAATACTCCAAATAGGTAGTAAAGGGTAGAAGACATAGGTACGTACCAGTAAGTAAGAGGGGAAGGAGGGAGGGTA